>NC_088228.1:6841083-6992527 GCF_036934945.1 Oncorhynchus masou masou
TGGACCTGAATTTCAATGGGGTCTCCCCACACATTTTTTAACATTGCTCGAAGCGAATAGCCCACTTGTTCTTTCTCCTCATCACTTTGCTTAGATTCATACTGCTGCGATGGCCAAGTGGTTTAAGCTTTGCAAAAGTACTCCAGTGTTGTCTCCCGTACAGTTTTTAAAACTGCTCGCAGCGCATTGACAAACCAGTCTTTATTTGTTAAATAGCATTGGTGACTTGATATTGATGAAGTGCTTAATGCATAGACTTGTCCTTTGATTCAAGTGCTCAGAATATATATTCCTTGAAAAACAGTTCAAATAGGCTCTTCAGTAGACAATCTCGTCTTTACAGAAGATAAATTGACAGAATGAGATGACCGACTGGTTAAGGCCTTTTAGTTAATGTAGCAAGCTGTGATGGCCGAGTGGTTAAGGCGTTGGATTTGAAATCCAATGGGGTCTCCCGCGCAGGTTCGAACCCTGCTCACAGCGCGACAACAAAACATATTTTTTTTTTTACATATCCTTGGTGACTTGATATGGATAATGTGCTTAATGCATGGACTTGTCCTTTGATTCAAGTGCTCAGAATATATCTGCCTTTACAAACAGTTCAAATAGGCTCTTTAGTACAGATACTGTTGTTTGTGTTAGATTTGCGATGGAAAATCTGAGAGCCAAGTGATTAAGTCCTCGAACTTGAAACCCAATTTCGTCTCCCTGCTCTTTTTAAAATCTTATTCTCAGTGAATAGTCCACTTGTACTTTCTCTGCACATAGTTTTTTACTTGCACATTAAACTTCCAACCTTCACAGCTTTGGAAAGGACCGAGGTTACTTGGCGCAATAAGATCAATATGTCGTGCCATCAAGTTGACCATTTTGCACCGATGATGTCTGTTTCCAAATCCCAATCCCTTTACTTGCATTCCAACAGCTGCAATGGCCGAGTTCTTTAGACGTTGGACCTGAATTTCAATGGGGTCTCCCCACCCATGTTCTTACCTTGCTCGAAGCGTATAGCCCACTTCTGCTTTCTCCTCATCACTTTCCTTAGATTCCTACTGCTGCGATGGCCAAGTGGTTTAAGTATTGGAATCAAAATCCAATATGTTCTCCCTGTACAGTTTTTACAGGGTGATGATTAAGTAGACTTTTAATAATTGGATCTGTCTCATCTGAATTTAAATTGTCCTTACTTTATGGGCTTGTCTGACGATTTAAGTGCTCACAGAATAGCTTATTTTACTTGAACAATATTTCAACTAGGCAGTTGAATTTGAATTATTTTGCATTAGGTGTGAGCTAACTCAGCAAGCTGTGATTGCAGAGTGGTTAAATCATTGACCTCGAAATTCATTGGGTTTACCCAGTGCAGTTTTGAACAATGCGCGCACCGCTTTGACAATCCAGTCTTTATTTGTTCCATATCATTGGGGACTTGATATGGATAATGCTTGGATATTTTATTTTACCTTTATGTCCTTTGATTCAAGTGCTCAGAATTTATCTTCCATGACAAACATTTAAAGTCGGCTCCTCAATAGCGATAATATGGTCATTTAGAGGTAAAAATGGACAGAACGAGATAGCGGGCTGGTTAAGGCATCATAGGTAACATGAGAAGCTGTGATGGCCGAGAGGTTAAGGCGTTGGATTCGAAATCCAATGGGGTCTCCCCGCGCAGGTTCGAACCCTGCTCACAGCGCTTTGAAAAAACAGTCTTTAGTTGCACCATGTCATTGGGGAGTTGATATGGATAATGTCATTAATACGTGGACTTGTCCTTTGATTCAAGTGCTCAGAATATATCTTCCACGACAAAGAGTTCAAATAGGTTCTTCAGAACAGATCCTGCTGGTTGTGAGATTGTTGAGCTGTTAAGGACTGCAAGACAACAGAGTAAGCTTTGATAGCAGAGTGGTTCAAGCTTTTGACTTGAAAGCCAATGTTGTCTTCCTGCGCAGGGTTGAAATCTGCTCGCAGTGCTATGACAAACCAGTATTTGGAACATATCCTTGGTGACTTGATATGGATAGTCTCTGTAAGACATGGACTTGTCCAGTGATTCAAGTGCTCAGAATACTTTTGTCTTTGTGTGAGCTAATTGAGAAAGTTGTGTTGGCCGAGTGGTTAATACGTGATTTGGCGCAATAAGATCAATATGTCGGGCCATCAATTTTACCATTTTACACCAATGATGTCTGTTTCCAAATCCCAAAAGCTTTACTTGCATTCCAACAGCTGCAATGGCCGATTCTTTAGACGTTGGACCTGAATTTCAATGGGGTCTCCCCACACATTTTTTAACATTGCTCGAAGCGAATAGCCCACTTGTTCTTTCTCCTCATCACTTTGCTTAGATTCATACTGCTGCGATGGCCAAGTGGTTTAAGCTTTGCAAAAGTACTCCAGTGTTGTCTCCCGTACAGTTTTTAAAACTGCTCGCAGCGCATTGACAAACCAGTCTTTATTTGTTAAATAGCATTGGTGACTTGATATTGATGAAGTGCTTAATGCATAGACTTGTCCTTTGATTCAAGTGCTCAGAATATATATTCCTTGAAAAACAGTTCAAATAGGCTCTTCAGTAGACAATCTCGTCTTTACAGAAGATAAATTGACAGAATGAGATGACCGACTGGTTAAGGCCTTTTAGTTAATGTAGCAAGCTGTGATGGCCGAGTGGTTAAGGCGTTGGATTTGAAATCCAATGGGGTCTCCCCGCGCAGGTTCGAACCCTGCTCACAGCGCGACAACAAAACATATTTTTTTTTTTACATATCCTGGTGACTTGATATGGATAATGTGCTTAATGCATGGACTTGTCCTTTGATTCAAGTGCTCAGAATATATCTGCCTTTACAAACAGTTCAAATAGGCTCTTTAGTACAGATACTGTTGTTTGTGTTAGATTTGCGATGGAAAATCTGAGAGCCAAGTGATTAAGTCCTCGAACTTGAAACCCAATTTCGTCTCCCTGCTCTTTTTAAAATCTTATTCTCAGTGAATAGTCCACTTGTACTTTCTCTGCACATAGTTTTTTGACTTGCACATTAAACTTCCAACCTTCACAGCTTTGGAAAGGACCGAGGTTACTTGGCGCAATAAGATCAATATGTCGTGCCATCAAGTTGACCATTTTGCACCGATGATGTCTGTTTCCAAATCCCAATCCCTTTACTTGCATTCCAACAGCTGCAATGGCCGAGTTCTTTAGACGTTGGACCTGAATTTCAATGGGGTCTCCCCACCCATGTTCTTACCTTGCTCGAAGCGTATAGCCCACTTCTGCTTTCTCCTCATCACTTTCCTTAGATTCCTACTGCTGCGATGGCCAAGTGGTTTAAGTATTGGAATCAAAATCCAATATGTTCTCCCTGTACAGTTTTTACAGGGTGATGATTAAGTAGACTTTTAATAATTGGATCTGTCTCATCTGAATTTAAATTGTCCTTACTTTATGGGCTTGTCTGACGATTTAAGTGCTCACAGAATAGCTTATTTTACTTGAACAATATTTCAACTAGGCAGTTGAATTTGAATTATTTTGCATTAGGTGTGAGCTAACTCAGCAAGCTGTGATTGCAGAGTGGTTAAATCATTGACCTCGAAATTCATTGGGTTCACCCAGTGCAGTTTTGAACAATGCGCGCACCGCTTTGACAATCCAGTCTTTATTTGTTCCATATCATTGGGGACTTGATATGGATAATGCTTGGATATTTTATTTTACCTTTATGTCCTTTGATTCAAGTGCTCAGAATTTATCTTCCATGACAAACATTTAAAGTCGGCTCCTCAATAGCGATAATATGGTCATTTAGAGGTAAAAATGGACAGAACGAGATAGCGGGCTGGTTAAGGCATCATAGGTAACATGAGAAGCTGTGATGGCCGAGAGGTTAAGGCGTTGGATTCGAAATCCAATGGGGTCTCCCGCGCAGGTTCGAACCCTGCTCACAGCGCTTTGAAAAAACAGTCTTTAGTTGCACCATGTCATTGGGGAGTTGATATGGATAATGTCATTAATACGTGGACTTGTCCTTTGATTCAAGTGCTCAGAATATATCTTCCACGACAAAGAGTTCAAATAGGTTCTTCAGAACAGATCCTGCTGGTTGTGAGATTGTTGAGCTGTTAAGGACTGCAAGACAACAGAGTAAGCTTTGATAGCAGAGTGGTTCAAGCTTTTGACTTGAAAGCCAATGTTGTCTTCCTGCGCAGGGTTGAAATCTGCTCGCAGTGCTATGACAAACCAGTATTTGGAACATATCCTTGGTGACTTGATATGGATAGTCTCTGTAAGACATGGACTTGTCCAGTGATTCAAGTGCTCAGAATACTTTTGTCTTTGTGTGAGCTAATTGAGAAAGTTGTGTTGGCCGAGTGGTTAATACGTGATTTGGCGCAATAAGATCAATATGTCGGGCCATCAATTTTACCATTTTACACCAATGATGTCTGTTTCCAAATCCCAATCCCTTTACTTGCATTCCAACAGCTGCAATGGCCGATTCTTTAGACGTTGGACCTGAATTTCAATGGGGTCTCCCCACACATTTTTTAACATTGCTCGAAGCGAATAGCCCACTTGTTCTTTCTCCTCATCACTTTGCTTAGATTCATACTGCTGCGATGGCCAAGTGGTTTAAGCTTTGCAAAAGTACTCCAGTGTTGTCTCCCGTACAGTTTTTAAAACTGCTCGCAGCGCATTGACAAACCAGTCTTTATTTGTTAAATAGCATTGGTGACTTGATATTGATGAAGTGCTTAATGCATAGACTTGTCCTTTGATTCAAGTGCTCAGAATATATATTCCTTGAAAAACAGTTCAAATAGGCTCTTCAGTAGACAATCTCGTCTTTACAGAAGATAAATTGACAGAATGAGATGACCGACTGGTTAAGGCCTTTTAGTTAATGTAGCAAGCTGTGATGGCCGAGTGGTTAAGGCGTTGGATTTGAAATCCAATGGGGTCTCCCGCGCAGGTTCGAACCCTGCTCACAGCGCGACAACAAAACATTTTTTTTTTTTACATATCCTTGGTGACTTGATATGGATAATGTGCTTAATGCATGGACTTGTCCTTTGATTCAAGTGCTCAGAATATATCTGCCTTTACAAACAGTTCAAATAGGCTCTTTAGTACAGATACTGTTGTTTGTGTTAGATTTGCGATGGAAAATCTGAGAGCCAAGTGATTAAGTCCTCGAACTTGAAACCCAATTTCGTCTCCCTGCTCTTTTTAAAATCTTATTCTCAGTGAATAGTCCACTTGTACTTTCTCTGCACATAGTTTTTTGACTTGCACATTAAACTTCCAACCTTCACAGCTTTGGAAAGGACCGAGGTTACTTGGCGCAATAAGATCAATATGTCGTGCCATCAAGTTGACCATTTTGCACCGATGATGTCTGTTTCCAAATCCCAATCCCTTTACTTGCATTCCAACAGCTGCAATGGCCGAGTTCTTTAGACGTTGGACCTGAATTTCAATGGGGTCTCCCCACCCATGTTCTTACCTTGCTCGAAGCGTATAGCCCACTTCTGCTTTCTCCTCATCACTTTCCTTAGATTCCTACTGCTGCGATGGCCAAGTGGTTTAAGTATTGGAATCAAAATCCAATATGTTCTCCCTGTACAGTTTTTACAGGGTGATGATTAAGTAGACTTTTAATAATTGGATCTGTCTCATCTGAATTTAAATTGTCCTTACTTTATGGGCTTGTCTGACGATTTAAGTGCTCACAGAATAGCTTATTTTACTTGAACAATATTTCAACTAGGCAGTTGAATTTGAATTATTTTGCATTAGGTGTGAGCTAACGCAGCAAGCTGTGATTGCAGAGTGGTTAAATCATTGACCTCGAAATTCATTGGGTTTACCCAGTGCAGTTTTGAACAATGCGCGCACCGCTTTGACAATCCAGTCTTTATTTGTTCCATATCATTGGGGACTTGATATGGATAATGCTTGGATATTTTATTTTACCTTTATGTCCTTTGATTCAAGTGCTCAGAATTTATCTTCCATGACAAACATTTAAAGTCGGCTCCTCAATAGCGATAATATGGTCATTTAGAGGTAAAAATGGACAGAACGAGATAGCGGGCTGGTTAAGGCATCATAGGTAACATGAGAAGCTGTGATGGCCGAGAGGTTAAGGCGTTGGATTCGAAATCCAATGGGGTCTCCCGCGCAGGTTCGAACCCTGCTCACAGCGCTTTGAAAAAACAGTCTTTAGTTGCACCATGTCATTGGGGAGTTGATATGGATAATGTCATTAATACGTGGACTTGTCCTTTGATTCAAGTGCTCAGAATATATCTTCCACGACAAAGAGTTCAAATAGGTTCTTCAGAACAGATCCTGCTGGTTGTGAGATTGTTGAGCTGTTAAGGACTGCAAGACAACAGAGTAAGCTTTGATAGCAGAGTGGTTCAAGCTTTTGACTTGAAAGCCAATGTTGTCTTCCTGCGCAGGGTTGAAATCTGCTCGCAGTGCTATGACAAACCAGTATTTGGAACATATCCTTGGTGACTTGATATGGATAGTCTCTGTAAGACATGGACTTGTCCAGTGATTCAAGTGCTCAGAATACTTTTGTCTTTGTGTGAGCTAATTGAGAAAGTTGTGTTGGCCGAGTGGTTAATACGTGATTTGGCGCAATAAGATCAATATGTCGGGCCATCAATTTTACCATTTTACACCAATGATGTCTGTTTCCAAATCCCAAAAGCTTTACTTGCATTCCAACAGCTGCAATGGCCGATTCTTTAGACGTTGGACCTGAATTTCAATGGGGTCTCCCCACACATTTTTTAACATTGCTCGAAGCGAATAGCCCACTTGTTCTTTCTCCTCATCACTTTGCTTAGATTCATACTGCTGCGATGGCCAAGTGGTTTAAGCTTTGCAAAAGTACTCCAGTGTTGTCTCCCCGTACAGTTTTTAAAACTGCTCGCAGCGCATTGACAAACCAGTCTTTATTTGTTAAATAGCATTGGTGACTTGATATTGATGAAGTGCTTAATGCATAGACTTGTCCTTTGATTCAAGTGCTCAGAATATATATTCCTTGAAAAACAGTTCAAATAGGCTCTTCAGTAGACAATCTCGTCTTTACAGAAGATAAATTGACAGAATGAGATGACCGACTGGTTAAGGCCTTTTAGTTAAAGTAGCAAGCTGTGATGGCCGAGTGGTTAAGGCGTTGGATTTGAAATCCAATGGGGTCTCCCGCGCAGGTTCGAACCCTGCTCACAGCGCGACAACAAAACATATTTTTTTTTTTTACATATCCTTGGTGACTTGATATGGATAATGTGCTTAATGCATGGACTTGTCCTTTGATTCAAGTGCTCAGAATATATCTGCCTTTACAAACAGTTCAAATAGGCTCTTTAGTACAGATACTGTTGTTTGTGTTAGATTTGCGATGGAAAATCTGAGAGCCAAGTGATTAAGTCCTCGAACTTGAAACCCAATTTCGTCTCCCTGCTCTTTTTAAAATCTTATTCTCAGTGAATAGTCCACTTGTACTTTCTCTGCACATAGTTTTTTGACTTGCACATTAAACTTCCAACTTCACAGCTTTGGAAAGGACCGAGGTTACTTGGCGCAATAAGATCAATATGTCGTGCCATCAAGTTGACCATTTTGCACCGATGATGTCTGTTTCCAAATCCCAATCCCTTTACTTGCATTCCAACAGCTGCAATGGCCGAGTTCTTTAGACGTTGGACCTGAATTTCAATGGGGTCTCCCCACCCATGTTCTTACCTTGCTCGAAGCGTATAGCCCACTTCTGCTTTCTCCTCATCACTTTCCTTAGATTCCTACTGCTGCGATGGCCAAGTGGTTTAAGTATTGGAATCAAAATCCAATATGTTCTCCCTGTACAGTTTTTACAGGGTGATGATTAAGTAGACTTTTAATAATTGGATCTGTCTCATCTGAATTTAAATTGTCCTTACTTTATGGGCTTGTCTGACGATTTAAGTGCTCACAGAATAGCTTATTTTACTTGAACAATATTTCAACTAGGCAGTTGAATTTGAATTATTTTGCATTAGGTGTGAGCTAACTCAGCAAGCTGTGATTGCAGAGTGGTTAAATCATTGACCTCGAAATTCATTGGGTTCACCCAGTGCAGTTTTGAACAATGCGCGCACCGCTTTGACAATCCAGTCTTTATTTGTTCCATATCATTGGGGACTTGATATGGATAATGCTTGGATATTTTATTTTACCTTTATGTCCTTTGATTCAAGTGCTCAGAATTTATCTTCCATGACAAACATTTAAAGTCGGCTCCTCAATAGCGATAATATGGTCATTTAGAGGTAAAAATGGACAGAACGAGATAGCGGGCTGGTTAAGGCATCATAGGTAACATGAGAAGCTGTGATGGCCGAGAGGTTAAGGCGTTGGATTCGAAATCCAATGGGGTCTCCCGCGCAGGTTCGAACCCTGCTCACAGCGCTTTGAAAAAACAGTCTTTAGTTGCACCATGTCATTGGGGAGTTGATATGGATAATGTCATTAATACGTGGACTTGTCCTTTGATTCAAGTGCTCAGAATATATCTTCCACGACAAAGAGTTCAAATAGGTTCTTCAGAACAGATCCTGCTGGTTGTGAGATTGTTGAGCTGTTAAGGACTGCAAGACAACAGAGTAAGCTTTGATAGCAGAGTGGTTCAAGCTTTTGACTTGAAAGCCAATGTTGTCTTCCTGCGCAGGGTTGAAATCTGCTCGCAGTGCTATGACAAACCAGTATTTGGAACATATCCTTGGTGACTTGATATGGATAGTCTCTGTAAGACATGGACTTGTCCAGTGATTCAAGTGCTCAGAATACTTTTGTCTTTGTGTGAGCTAATTGAGAAAGTTGTGTTGGCCGAGTGGTTAATACGTGATTTGGCGCAATAAGATCAATATGTCGGGCCATCAATTTTACCATTTTACACCAATGATGTCTGTTTCCAAATCCCAAAAGCTTTACTTGCATTCCAACAGCTGCAATGGCCGATTCTTTAGACGTTGGACCTGAATTTCAATGGGGTCTCCCCACACATTTTTTAACATTGCTCGAAGCGAATAGCCCACTTGTTCTTTCTCCTCATCACTTTGCTTAGATTCATACTGCTGCGATGGCCAAGTGGTTTAAGCTTTGCAAAAGTACTCCAGTGTTGTCTCCCCGTACAGTTTTTAAAACTGCTCGCAGCGCATTGACAAACCAGTCTTTATTTGTTAAATAGCATTGGTGACTTGATATTGATGAAGTGCTTAATGCATAGACTTGTCCTTTGATTCAAGTGCTCAGAATATATATTCCTTGAAAAACAGTTCAAATAGGCTCTTCAGTAGACAATCTCGTCTTTACAGAAGATAAATTGACAGAATGAGATGACCGACTGGTTAAGGCCTTTTAGTTAATGTAGCAAGCTGTGATGGCCGAGTGGTTAAGGCGTTGGATTTGAAATCCAATGGGGTCTCCCCGCGCAGGTTCGAACCCTGCTCACAGCGCGACAACAAAACATTTTTTTTTTTTACATATCCTTGGTGACTTGATATGGATAATGTGCTTAATGCATGGACTTGTCCTTTGATTCAAGTGCTCAGAATATATCTGCCTTTACAAACAGTTCAAATAGGCTCTTTAGTACAGATACTGTTGTTTGTGTTAGATTTGCGATGGAAAATCTGAGAGCCAAGTGATTAAGTCCTCGAACTTGAAACCCAATTTCGTCTCCCTGCTCTTTTTAAAATCTTATTCTCAGTGAATAGTCCACTTGTACTT
Organism: Oncorhynchus masou masou; assembly: GCF_036934945.1. Taxonomy (NCBI): domain Eukaryota; kingdom Metazoa; phylum Chordata; class Actinopteri; order Salmoniformes; family Salmonidae; genus Oncorhynchus; species Oncorhynchus masou. Next base: position 6,850,883 of record NC_088228.1, read on the forward strand.
TCTCTGCACATAGTTTTTTGACTTGCACATTAAACTTCCAACCTTCACAGCTTTGGAAAGGACCGAGGTTACTTGGCGCAATAAGATCAATATGTCGTGCCATCAAGTTGACCATTTTGCACCGATGATGTCTGTTTCCAAATCCCAATCCCTTTACTTGCATTCCAACAGCTGCAATGGCCGAGTTCTTTAGACGTTGGACCTGAATTTCAATGGGGTCTCCCCACCCATGTTCTTACCTTGCTCGAAGCGTATAGCCCACTTCTGCTTTCTCCTCATCACTTTCCTTAGATTCCTACTGCTGCGATGGCCAAGTGGTTTAAGTATTGGAATCAAAATCCAATATGTTCTCCCTGTACAGTTTTTACAGGGTGATGATTAAGTAGACTTTTAATAATTGGATCTGTCTCATCTGAATTTAAATTGTCCTTACTTTATGGGCTTGTCTGACGATTTAAGTGCTCACAGAATAGCTTATTTTACTTGAACAATATTTCAACTAGGCAGTTGAATTTGAATTATTTTGCATTAGGTGTGAGCTAACTCAGCAAGCTGTGATTGCAGAGTGGTTAAATCATTGACCTCGAAATTCATTGGGTTTACCCAGTGCAGTTTTGAACAATGCGCGCACCGCTTTGACAATCCAGTCTTTATTTGTTCCATATCATTGGGGACTTGATATGGATAATGCTTGGATATTTTATTTTACCTTTATGTCCTTTGATTCAAGTGCTCAGAATTTATCTTCCATGACAAACATTTAAAGTCGGCTCCTCAATAGCGATAATATGGTCATTTAGAGGTAAAAATGGACAGAACGAGATAGCGGGCTGGTTAAGGCATCATAGGTAACATGAGAAGCTGTGATGGCCGAGAGGTTAAGGCGTTGGATTCGAAATCCAATGGGGTCTCCCCGCGCAGGTTCGAACCCTGCTCACAGCGCTTTGAAAAAACAGTCTTTAGTTGCACCATGTCATTGGGGAGTTGATATGGATAATGTCATTAATACGTGGACTTGTCCTTTGATTCAAGTGCTCAGAATATATCTTCCACGACAAAGAGTTCAAATAGGTTCTTCAGAACAGATCCTGCTGGTTGTGAGATTGTTGAGCTGTTAAGGACTGCAAGACAACAGAGTAAGCTTTGATAGCAGAGTGGTTCAAGCTTTTGACTTGAAAGCCAATGTTGTCTTCCTGCGCAGGGTTGAAATCTGCTCGCAGTGCTATGACAAACCAGTATTTGGAACATATCCTTGGTGACTTGATATGGATAGTCTCTGTAAGACATGGACTTGTCCAGTGATTCAAGTGCTCAGAATACTTTTGTCTTTGTGTGAGCTAATTGAGAAAGTTGTGTTGGCCGAGTGGTTAATACGTGATTTGGCGCAATAAGATCAATATGTCGGGCCATCAATTTTACCATTTTACACCAATGATGTCTGTTTCCAAATCCCAAAAGCTTTACTTGCATTCCAACAGCTGCAATGGCCGATTCTTTAGACGTTGGACCTGAATTTCAATGGGGTCTCCCCACACATTTTTTAACATTGCTCGAAGCGAATAGCCCACTTGTTCTTTCTCCTCATCACTTTGCTTAGATTCATACTGCTGCGATGGCCAAGTGGTTTAAGCTTTGCAAAAGTACTCCAGTGTTGTCTCCCGTACAGTTTTTAAAACTGCTCGCAGCGCATTGACAAACCAGTCTTTATTTGTTAAATAGCATTGGTGACTTGATATTGATGAAGTGCTTAATGCATAGACTTGTCCTTTGATTCAAGTGCTCAGAATATATATTCCTTTACAAACAGTTCAAATAGGCTCTTCAGTAGACAATCTCGTCTTTACAGAAGATAAATTGACAGAATTTTAAGGCCTTTTAGTTAATAGCAGTGATGGCCGATTTAAGACTGATGCTCACAGACAACAAAACATTTTTTTTTTTTTACATATCCTTGGTGATATTAATGTGCTTAATGCATAGACTTGTCCTTTGATTCAAGTGCTCAGAATATATCTGCCTTTACAAACAGTTCAAATAGGCTCTTTAGTACAGATACTGTTGTTTGTGTTAGATTTGCGATGGAAAATCTGAGAGCCAAGTGATTAAGTCCTCGAACTTGAAACCCAATTTCGTCTCCCTGCTCTTTTTAAAATCTTATTCTCAGTGAATAGTCCACTTGTAACTTTCTCTGCAAATCATTCTCAGTTTTTTGACTTGCACATTAAACTTCCAACCTTCACAGCTTTGGAAAGGACCGAGGTTACTTGGCGCAATAAGATCAATATGTCGTGCCATCAAGTTGACCATTTTGCACCGATGATGTCTGTTTCCAAATCCCAATCCCTTTACTTGCATTCCAACAGCTGCAATGGCCGAGTTCTTTAGACGTTGGACCTGAATTTCAATGGGGTCTCCCCACCCATGTTCTTACCTTGCTCGAAGCGTATAGCCCACTTCTGCTTTCTCCTCATCACTTTCCTTAGATTCCTACTGCTGCGATGGCCAAGTGGTTTAAGTATTGGAATCAAAATCCAATATGTTCTCCCTGTACAGTTTTTACAGGGTGATGATTAAGTAGACTTTTAATAATTGGATCTGTCTCATCTGAATTTAAATTGTCCTTACTTTATGGGCTTGTCTGACGATTTAAGTGCTCACAGAATAGCTTATTTTACTTGAACAATATTTCAACTAGGCAGTTGAATTTGAATTATTTTGCATTAGGTGTGAGCTAACTCAGCAAGCTGTGATTGCAGAGTGGTTAAATCATTGACCTCGAAATTCATTGGGTTTACCCAGTGCAGTTTTGAACAATGCGCGCACCGCTTTGACAATCCAGTCTTTATTTGTTCCATATCATTGGGGACTTGATACGGATAATGCTTGGATATTTTATTTTACCTTTATGTCCTTTGATTCAAGTGCTCAGAATTTATCTTCCATGACAAACATTTAAAGTCGGCTCCTCAATAGCGATAATATGGTCATTTAGAGGTAAAAATGGACAGAACGAGATAGCGGGCTGGTTAAGGCATCATAGGTAACATGAGAAGCTGTGATGGCCGAGAGGTTAAGGCGTTGGATTCGAAATCCAATGGGGTCTACCCGCGCAGGTTCGAACCCTGCTCACAGCGCTTTGAAAAAACAGTCTTTAGTTGCACCATGTCATTGGGGAGTTGATATGGATAATGTCATTAATACGTGGACTTGTCCTTTGATTCAAGTGCTCAGAATATATCTTCCACGACAAAGAGTTCAAATAGGTTCTTCAGAACAGATCCTGCTGGTTGTGAGATTGTTGAGCTGTTAAGGACTGCAAGACAACAGAGTAAGCTTTGATAGCAGAGTGGTTCAAGCTTTTGACTTGAAAGCCAATGTTGTCTTCCTGCGCAGGGTTGAAATCTGCTCGCAGTGCTATGACAAACCAGTATTTGGAACATATCCTTGGTGACTTGATATGGATAGTCTCTGTAAGACATGGACTTGTCCAGTGATTCAAGTGCTCAGAATACTTTTGTCTTTGTGTGAGCTAATTGAGAAAGTTGTGTTGGCCGAGTGGTTAATACGTGATTTGGCGCAATAAGATCAATATGTCGGGCCATCAATTTTACCATTTTACACCAATGATGTCTGTTTCCAAATCCCAAAAGCTTTACTTGCATTCCAACAGCTGCAATGGCCGATTCTTTAGACGTTGGACCTGAATTTCAATGGGGTCTCCCCACACATTTTTTAACATTGCTCGAAGCGAATAGCCCACTTGTTCTTTCTCCTCATCACTTTGCTTAGATTCATACTGCTGCGATGGCCAAGTGGTTTAAGCTTTGCAAAAGTACTCCAGTGTTGTCTCCCCGTACAGTTTTTAAAACTGCTCGCAGCGCATTGACAAACCAGTCTTTATTTGTTAAATAGCATTGGTGACTTGATATTGATGAAGTGCTTAATGCATAGACTTGTCCTTTGATTCAAGTGCTCAGAATATATATTCCTTGAAAAACAGTTCAAATAGGCTCTTCAGTAGACAATCTCGTCTTTACAGAAGATAAATTGACAGAATGAGATGACCGACTGGTTAAGGCCTTTTAGTTAATGTAGCAAGCTGTGATGGCCGAGTGGTTAAGGCGTTGGATTTGAAATCCAATGGGGTCTCCCCGCGCAGGTTCGAACCCTGCTCACAGCGCGACAACAAAACATTTTTTTTTTTACATATCCTTGGTGACTTGATATGGATAATGTGCTTAATGCATGGACTTGTCCTTTGATTCAAGTGCTCAGAATATATCTGCCTTTACAAACAGTTCAAATAGGCTCTTTAGTACAGATACTGTTGTTTGTGTTAGATTTGCGATGGAAAATCTGAGAGCCAAGTGATTAAGTCCTCGAACTTGAAACCCAATTTCGTCTCCCTGCTCTTTTTAAAATCTTATTCTCAGTGAATAGTCCACTTGTACTTTCTCTGCACATAGTTTTTTGACTTGCACATTAAACTTCCAACCTTCACAGCTTTGGAAAGGACCGAGGTTACTTGGCGCAATAAGATCAATATGTCGTGCCATCAAGTTGACCATTTTGCACCGATGATGTCTGTTTCCAAATCCCAATCCCTTTACTTGCATTCCAACAGCTGCAATGGCCGAGTTCTTTAGACGTTGGACCTGAATTTCAATGGGGTCTCCCCACCCATGTTCTTACCTTGCTCGAAGCGTATAGCCCACTTCTGCTTTCTCCTCATCACTTTCCTTAGATTCCTACTGCTGCGATGGCCAAGTGGTTTAAGTATTGGAATCAAAATCCAATATGTTCTCCCTGTACAGTTTTTACAGGGTGATGATTAAGTAGACTTTTAATAATTGGATCTGTCTCATCTGAATTTAAATTGTCCTTACTTTATGGGCTTGTCTGACGATTTAAGTGCTCACAGAATAGCTTATTTTACTTGAACAATATTTCAACTAGGCAGTTGAATTTGAATTATTTTGCATTAGGTGTGAGCTAACTCAGCAAGCTGTGATTGCAGAGTGGTTAAATCATTGACCTCGAAATTCATTGGGTTTACCCAGTGCAGTTTTGAACAATGCGCGCACCGCTTTGACAATCCAGTCTTTATTTGTTCCATATCATTGGGGACTTGATATGGATAATGCTTGGATATTTTATTTTACCTTTATGTCCTTTGATTCAAGTGCTCAGAATTTATCTTCCATGACAAACATTTAAAGTCGGCTCCTCAATAGCGATAATATGGTCATTTAGAGGTAAAAATGGACAGAACGAGATAGCGGGCTGGTTAAGGCATCATAGGTAACATGAGAAGCTGTGATGGCCGAGAGGTTAAGGCGTTGGATTCGAAATCCAATGGGGTCTCCCGCGCAGGTTCGAACCCTGCTCACAGCGCTTTGAAAAAACAGTCTTTAGTTGCACCATGTCATTGGGGAGTTGATATGGATAATGTCATTAATACGTGGACTTGTCCTTTGATTCAAGTGCTCAGAATATATCTTCCACGACAAAGAGTTCAAATAGGTTCTTCAGAACAGATCCTGCTGGTTGTGAGATTGTTGAGCTGTTAAGGACTGCAAGACAACAGAGTAAGCTTTGATAGCAGAGTGGTTCAAGCTTTTGACTTGAAAGCCAATGTTGTCTTCCTGCGCAGGGTTGAAATCTGCTCGCAGTGCTATGACAAACCAGTATTTGGAACATATCCTTGGTGACTTGATATGGATAGTCTCTGTAAGACATGGACTTGTCCAGTGATTCAAGTGCTCAGAATACTTTTGTCTTTGTGTGAGCTAATTGAGAAAGTTGTGTTGGCCGAGTGGTTAATACGTGATTTGGCGCAATAAGATCAATATGTCGGGCCATCAATTTTACCATTTTACACCAATGATGTCTGTTTCCAAATCCCAAAAGCTTTACTTGCATTCCAACAGCTGCAATGGCCGATTCTTTAGACGTTGGACCTGAATTTCAATGGGGTCTCCCCACACATTTTTTAACATTGCTCGAAGCGAATAGCCCACTTGTTCTTTCTCCTCATCACTTTGCTTAGATTCATACTGCTGCGATGGCCAAGTGGTTTAAGCTTTTGCAAAGTACTCCAGTGTTGTCTCCCGTACAGTTTTTAAAACTGCTCGCGCATTGACAAACCAGTCTTTATTTGTTAAATAGCATTGGTGAATATTGATGAAGTGCCATAGACTTGTCCTTTGATTCAAGTGCTCAGAATATATATTCCTTGAAAAACAGTTCAAATAGGCTCTTCAGTAGACAATCTCGTCTTTACAGAAGATAAATTGACAGAATGAGATGACCGACTGGTTAAGGCCTTTTAGTTAAAGTAGCTGATGGCCGAGTGGTTAAGGCGTTGGATTTGAAATCCAATGGGGTCTCCCAGTTTCGAACCCTGCTCACAGCGCGACAACAAAACATTTTTTTTTTTTTACATATCCTTGGTGACTTGATATGGATAATGTGCTTAATGCATGGACTTGTCCTTTGATTCAAGTGCTCAGAATATATCTGCCTTTACAAACAGTTCAAATAGGCTCTTTAGTACAGATACTGATTTGCGATGGAAAATCTGTGATTAAGTCCTCGAACTTGAAACCCAATTTCGTCTCCCTGCTCTTTTTAAAATCTTATTCTCAGTGAATAGTCCACTTGTACTTTCTCTGCACATAGTTTTTTGACTTGCACATTAAACTTCCAACCTTCACAGCTTTGGAAAGGACCGAGGTTACTTGGCGCAATAAGATCAATATGTCGTGCCATCAAGTTGACCATTTTGCACCGATGATGTCTGTTTCCAAATCCCAATCCCTTTACTTGCATTCCAACAGCTGCAATGGCCGAGTTCTTTAGACGTTGGACCTGAATTTCAATGGGGTCTCCCCACCCATGTTCTTACCTTGCTCGAAGCGTATAGCCCACTTCTGCTTTCTCCTCATCACTTTCCTTAGATTCCTACTGCTGCGATGGCCAAGTGGTTTAAGTATTGGAATCAAAATCCAATATGTTCTCCCTGTACAGTTTTTACAGGGTGATGATTAAGTAGACTTTTAATAATTGGATCTGTCTCATCTGAATTTAAATTGTCCTTACTTTATGGGCTTGTCTGACGATTTAAGTGCTCACAGAATAGCTTATTTTACTTGAACAATATTTCAACTAGGCAGTTGAATTTGAATTATTTTGCATTAGGTGTGAGCTAACTCAGCAAGCTGTGATTGCAGAGTGGTTAAATCATTGACCTCGAAATTCATTGGGTTCACCCAGTGCAGTTTTGAACAATGCGCGCACCGCTTTGACAATCCAGTCTTTATTTGTTCCATATCATTGGGGACTTGATATGGATAATGCTTGGATATTTTATTTTACCTTTATGTCCTTTGATTCAAGTGCTCAGAATTTATCTTCCATGACAAACATTTAAAGTCGGCTCCTCAATAGCGATAATATGGTCATTTAGAGGTAAAAATGGACAGAACGAGATAGCGGGCTGGTTAAGGCATCATAGGTAACATGAGAAGCTGTGATGGCCGAGAGGTTAAGGCGTTGGATTCGAAATCCAATGGGGTCTCCCGCGCAGGTTCGAACCCTGCTCACAGCGCTTTGAAAAAACAGTCTTTAGTTGCACCATGTCATTGGGGAGTTGATATGGATAATGTCATTAATACGTGGACTTGTCCTTTGATTCAAGTGCTCAGAATATATCTTCCACGACAAAGAGTTCAAATAGGTTCTTCAGAACAGATCCTGCTGGTTGTGAGATTGTTGAGCTGTTAAGGACTGCAAGACAACAGAGTAAGCTTTGATAGCAGAGTGGTTCAAGCTTTTGACTTGAAAGCCAATGTTGTCTTCCTGCGCAGGGTTGAAATCTGCTCGCAGTGCTATGACAAACCAGTATTTGGAACATATCCTTGGTGACTTGATATGGATAGTCTCTGTAAGACATGGACTTGTCCAGTGATTCAAGTGCTCAGAAAACTTTTGTCTTTGTGTGAGCTAATTGAGAAAGTTGTGTTGGCCGAGTGGTTAATACGTGATTTGGCGCAATAAGATCAATATGTCGGGCCATCAATTTTACCATTTTACACCAATGATGTCTGTTTCCAAATCCCAAAAGCTTTACTTGCATTCCAACAGCTGCAATGGCCGATTCTTTAGACGTTGGACCTGAATTTCAATGGGGTCTCCCCACACATTTTTTAACATTGCTCGAAGCGAATAGCCCACTTGTTCTTTCTCCTCATCACTTTGCTTAGATTCATACTGCTGCGATGGCCAAGTGGTTTAAGCTTTGCAAAAGTACTCCAGTGTTGTCTCCCCGTACAGTTTTTAAAACTGCTCGCAGCGCATTGACAAACCAGTCTTTATTTGTTAAATAGCATTGGTGACTTGATATTGATGAAGTGCTTAATGCATAGACTTGTCCTTTGATTCAAGTGCTCAGAATATATATTCCTTGAAAAACAGTTCAAATAGGCTCTTCAGTAGACAATCTCGTCTTTACAGAAGATAAATTGACAGAATGAGATGACCGACTGGTTAAGGCCTTTTAGTTAATGTAGCGAGCTGTGATGGCCGAGTGGTTAAGGCATTGGATTTGAAATCCAATGGGGTCTCCCTGCGCAGGTTCGAACCTTGCGCAGGTTCGAACCCTGCTCACAGCGCGACATCAAAACATATTTTTTTTTTTACATATCCTTGGTGACTTGATATGGATAATGTGCTTAATGCATGGACTTGTCCTTTGATTCAAGTGCTCAGAATATATCTGCCTTTACAAACAGTTCAAATAGGCTCTTTAGTACAGATACTGTTGTTTGTGTTAGATTTGCGATGGAAAATCTGAGAGCCAAGTGATTAAGTCCTCGAACTTGAAACCCAATTTCGTCTCCCTGCTCTTTTTAAAATCTTATTCTCAGTGAATAGTCCACTTGTACTTTCTCTGCACATAGTTTTTTGACTTGCACATTAAACTTCCAACCTTCACAGCTTTGGAAAGGACCGAGGTTACTTGGCGCAATAAGATCAATATGTCGTGCCATCAAGTTGACCATTTTGCACCGATGATGTCTGTTTCCAAATCCCAATCCCTTTACTTGCATTCCAACAGCTGCAATGGCCGAGTTCTTTAGACGTTGGACCTGAATTTCAATGGGGTCTCCCCACCCATGTTCTTACCTTGCTCGAAGCGTATAGCCCACTTCTGCTTTCTCCTCATCACTTTCCTTAGATTCCTACTGCTGCGATGGCCAAGTGGTTTAAGTATTGGAATCAAAATCCAATATGTTCTCCCTGTACAGTTTTTACAGGGTGATGATTAAGTAGACTTTTAATAATTGGATCTGTCTCATCTGAATTTAAATTGTCCTTACTTTATGGGCTTGTCTGACGATTTAAGTGCTCACAGAATAGCTTATTTTACTTGAACAATATTTCAACTAGGCAGTTGAATTTGAATTATTTTGCATTAGGTGTGAGCTAACTCAGCAAGCTGTGATTGCAGAGTGGTTAAATCATTGACCTCGAAATTCATTGGGTTTACCCAGTGCAGTTTTGAACAATGCGCGCACCGCTTTGACAATCCAGTCTTTATTTGTTCCATATCATTGGGGACTTGATATGGATAATGCTTGGATATTTTATTTTACCTTTATGTCCTTTGATTCAAGTGCTCAGAATTTATCTTCCATGACAAACATTTAAAGTCGGCTCCTCAGTAGCGATAATATGGTCATTTAGAGGTAAAAATGGGCAGAACGAGATAGCGGGCTGGTTAAGGCATCATAGGTAACATGAGAAGCTGTGATGGCCGAGAGGTTAAGGCGTTGGATTCGAAATCCAATGGGGTTCGAACCCTGCTCACAGCGCTTTGAAAAAACAGTCTTTAGTTGCACCATGTCATTGGGGAGTTGATATGGATAATGTCATTAATACGTGGACTTGTCCTTTGATTCAAGTGCTCAGAATATATCTTCCACGACAAAGAGTTCAAATAGGTTCTTCAGAACAGATCCTGCTGGTTGTGAGATTGTTGAGCTGTTAAGGACTGCAAGACAACAGAGTAAGCTTTGATAGCAGAGTGGTTCAAGCTTTTGACTTGAAAGCCAATGTTGTCTTCCTGCGCAGGGTTGAAATCTGCTCGCAGTGCTATGACAAACCAGTATTTGGAACATATCCTTGGTGACTTGATATGGATAGTCTCTGTAAGACATGGACTTGTCCAGTGATTCAAGTGCTCAGAATACTTTTGTCTTTGTGTGAGCTAATTGAGAAAGTTGTGTTGGCCGAGTGGTTAATACGTGATTTGGCGCAATAAGATCAATATGTCGGGCCATCAATTTTACCATTTTACACCAATGATGTCTGTTTCCAAATCCCAAAAGCTTTACTTGCATTCCAACAGCTGCAATGGCCGATTCTTTAACGTTGGACCTGAATTTCAATGGGGTCTCCCCACACATTTTTTAACATTGCTCGAAGCGAATAGCCCACTTGTTCTTTCTCCTCATCACTTTGCTTAGATTCATACTGCTGCGATGGCCAAGTGGTTTAAGCTTTGCAAAAGTACTCCAGTGTTGTCTCCCCGTACAGTTTTTAAAACTGCTCGCAGCGCATTGACAAACCAGTCTTTATTTGTTAAATAGCATTGGTGACTTGATATTGATGAAGTGCTTAATGCATAGACTTGTCCTTTGATTCAAGTGCTCAGAATATATATTCCTTGAAAAACAGTTCAAATAGTCTTCAGTAGACAATCTTTTACAGATTTGACAGAATGAGATGAAAAGGCCTCAGAGTGGTTAAGGCCAAGTATGCTCAAGTCATATCCTCTTGATATGGATAATGTGCTTGAAATTCAAGTGCTCAAATATATCTGTTCAAATAGGCTCTTTAGTACAGATCTGTTGTTTGTGTTAGATTTGCGATGGAAAATCTGAGAGCCAAGTGATTAAGTCTCAACTTGAAACCCAATTTCGAAAATCTTATTCTCAGTGAATAGTCCACTTGTACTTTCTCTGCACATAGTTTTTTGACTTGCACATTAAACTTCCAACCTTCACAGCTTTGGAAAGGACCGAGGTTACTTGGCGCAATAAGATCAATATGTCGTGCCATCAAGTTGACCATTTTGCACCGATGATGTCTGTTTCCAAATCCCAATCCCTTTACTTGCATTCCAACAGCTGCAATGGCCGAGTTCTTTAGACGTTGGACCTGAATTTCAATGGGGTCTCCCCACCCATGTTCTTACCTTGCTCGAATATAGCCCACTTCTGCTTTCTCCTCATCACTTTCCTTAGATTCCTACTGCTGCGATGGCCAAGTGGTTTAAGTATTGGAATCAAAATCCAATATGTTCTCCCTGTACAGTTTTTACAGGGTGATGATTAAGTAGACTTTTAATAATTGGATCTGTCTCATCTGAATTTAAATTGTCCTTACTTTATGGGCTTGTCTGACGATTTAAGTGCTCACAGAATAGCTTATTTTACTTGAACAATATTTCAACTAGGCAGTTGAATTTGAATTATTTTGCATTAGGTGTGAGCTAACTCAGCAAGCTGTGATTGCAGAGTGGTTAAATCATTGACCTCGAAATTCATTGGGTTCACCCAGTGCAGTTTTGAACAATGCGCGCACCGCTTTGACAATCCAGTCTTTATTTGTTCCATATCATTGGGGACTTGATATGGATAATGCTTGGATATTTTATTTTACCTTTATGTCCTTTGATTCAAGTGCTCAGAATTTATCTTCCATGACAAACATTTAAAGTCGGCTCCTCAATAGCGATAATATGGTCATTTAGAGGTAAAAATGGACAGAACGAGATAGCGGGCTGGTTAAGGCATCATAGGTAACATGAGAAGCTGTGATGGCCGAGAGGTTAAGGCGTTGGATTCGAAATCCAATGGGGTCTCCCGCGCAGGTTCGAACCCTGCTCACAGCGCTTTGAAAAAACAGTCTTTAGTTGCACCATGTCATTGGGGAGTTGATATGGATAATGTCATTAATACGTGGACTTGTCCTTTGATTCAAGTGCTCAGAATATATCTTCCACGACAAAGAGTTCAAATAGGTTCTTCAGAACAGATCCTGCTGGTTGTGAGATTGTTGAGCTGTTAAGGACTGCAAGACAACAGAGTAAGCTTTGATAGCAGAGTGGTTCAAGCTTTTGACTTGAAAGCCAATGTTGTCTTCCTGCGCAGGGTTGAAATCTGCTCGCAGTGCTATGACAAACCAGTATTTGGAACATATCCTTGGTGACTTGATATGGATAGTCTCTGTAAGACATGGACTTGTCCAGTGATTCAAGTGCTCAGAATACTTTTGTCTTTGTGTGAGCTAATTGAGAAAGTTGTGTTGGCCGAGTGGTTAATACGTGATTTGGCGCAATAAGATCAATATGTCGGGCCATCAATTTTACCATTTTACACCAATGATGTCTGTTTCCAAATCCCAAAAGCTTTACTTGCATTCCAACAGCTGCAATGGCCGATTCTTTAGACGTTGGACCTGAATTTCAATGGGGTCTCCCCACACATTTTTTAACATTGCTCGGCGAATAGCCCACTTGTTCTTTCTCCTCATCACTTTGCTTAGATTCATACTGCTGCGATGGCCAAGTGGTTTAAGCTTTGCAAAAGTACTCCAGTGTTGTCTCCCCGTACAGTTTTTAAAACTGCTCGCAGCGCATTGACAAACCAGTCTTTATTTGTTAAATAGCATTGGTGACTTGATATTGATGAAGTGCTTAATGCATAGACTTGTCCTTTGATTCAAGTGCTCAGAATATATATTCCTTGAAAAACAGTTCAAATAGGCTCTTCAGTAGACAATCTCGTCTTTACAGAAGATAAATTGACAGAATGAGATGACCGACTGGTTAAGGCCTTTTAGTTAATGTAGCGAGCTGTGATGGCCGAGTGGTTAAGGCGTTGGATTTGAAATCCAATGGGGTCTCCCAGCGCAGGTTCGAACCCTGCTCACAGCGCGACAACAAAACATATTTTTTTTTTACATATCCTTGGTGACTTGATATGGATAATGTGCTTAATGCATGGACTTGTCCTTTGATTCAAGTGCTCAGAATATATCTGCCTTTACAAACAGTTCAAATAGGCTCTTTAGTACAGATACTGTTGTTTGTGTTAGATTTGCGATGGAAAATCTGAGAGCCAAGTGATTAAGTCCTCGAACTTGAAACCCAATTTCGTCTCCCTGCTCTTTTTAAAATCTTATTCTCAGTGAATAGTCCACTTGTACTTTCTCTGCACATAGTTTTTTGACTTGCACATTAAACTTCCAACCTTCACAGCTTTGGAAAGGACCGAGGTTACTTGGCGCAATAAGATCAATATGTCGTGCCATCAAGTTGACCATTTTGCACCGATGATGTCTGTTTCCAAATCCCAATCCCTTTACTTGCATTCCAACAGCTGCAATGGCCGAGTTCTTTAGACGTTGGACCTGAATTTCAATGGGGTCTCCCCACCCATGTTCTTACCTTGCTCGAAGCGTATAGCCCACTTCTGCTTTCTCCTCATCACTTTCCTTAGATTCCTACTGCTGCGATGGCCAAGTGGTTTAAGTATTGGAATCAAAATCCAATATGTTCTCCCTGTACAGTTTTTACAGGGTGATGATTAAGTAGACTTTTAATAATTGGATCTGTCTCCTCTGAATTTAAATTGTCCTTACTTTATGGGCTTGTCTGACGATTTAAGTGCTCACAGAATAGCTTATTTTACTTGAACAATATTTCAACTAGGCAGTTGAATTTGAATTATTTTGCATTAGGTGTGAGCTAACTCAGCAAGCTGTGATTGCAGAGTGGTTAAATCATTGACCTCGAAATTCATTGGGTTTACCCAGTGCAGTTTTGAACAATGCGCGCACCGCTTTGACAATCCAGTCTTTATTTGTTCCATATCATTGGGGACTTGATATGGATAATGCTTGGATATTTTATTTTACCTTTATGTCCTTTGATTCAAGTGCTCAGAATTTATCTTCCATGACAAACATTTAAAGTCGGCTCCTCAATTTGTTAATTGGTCATTTAGAGGTAAAAATGGACAGAACAAGAGATATTCGGGCTGGTTAAGGCATCATAGGTTAATAAATTGACATAGACTGGTTAAGGCCTTTTAGTTAATGTAGCGAGCTGTGATGGCCGAGTGGTTAAGGCGTTGGATTTGAAATCCAATGGGGTCTCCCGCGCAGGTTCGAACCCTGCTCACAGCGCTTTGACAACAAAACATCTTTTTTTTTTTACATATCCTTGGTGACTTGATATGGATAATGTGCTTAATGCATGGACTTGTCCTTTGATTCAAGTGCTCAGAATATATCTGCCTTTACAAACAGTTCAAATAGGCTCTTTAGTACAGATACTGTTGTTTGTGTTAGATTTGCGATGGAAAATCTGAAGACAAGTGATTAAGTCCTCGAACTTGAAACCCAATTTCATCTCCCTGCTCTTTTTAAAATCTTATTCTCAGTGAATAGTCCACTTGTACTTTCTCTGCACATAGTTTTTTGACTTGCACATTAAACTTCCAACCTTCACAGCTTTGGAAAGGACCGAGGTTACTTGGCGCAATAAGATCAATATGTCGTGCCATCAAGTTGACCATTTTGCACCGATGATGTCTGTTTCCAAATCCCAATCCCTTTACTTGCATTCCAACAGCTGCAATGGCCGAGTTCTTTAGACGTTGGACCTGAATTTCAATGGGGTCTCCCCACCCATGTTCTTACCTTGCTCGAAGCGTATAGCCCACTTCTGCTTTCTCCTCATCACTTTCCTTAGATTCCTACTGCTGCGATGGCCAAGTGGTTTAAGTATTGGAATCAAAATCCAATATGTTCTCCCTGTACAGTTTTTACAGGGTGATGATTAAGTAGACTTTTAATAATTGGATCTGTCTCATCTGAATTTAAATTGTCCTTACTTTATGGGCTTGTCTGACGATTTAAGTGCTCACAGAATAGCTTATTTTACTTGAACAATATTTCAACTAGGCAGTTGAATTTGAATTATTTTGCATTAGGTGTGAGCTAACTCAGCAAGCTGTGATTGCAGAGTGGTTAAATCATTGACCTCGAAATTCATTGGGTTTACCCAGTGCAGTTTTGAACAATGCGCGCACCGCTTTGACAATCCAGTCTTTATTTGTTCCATATCATTGGGGACTTGATATGGATAATGCTTGGATATTTTATTTTACCTTTATGTCCTTTGATTCAAGTGCTCAGAATTTATCTTCCATGACAAACATTTAAAGTCGGCTCCTCAATAGCGATAATATGGTCATTTAGAGGTAAAAATGGACAGAACGAGATAGCGGGCTGGTTAAGGCATCATAGGTAACATGAGAAGCTGTGATGGCCGAGAGGTTAAGGCGTTGGATTCGAAATCCAATGGGGTCTACCCGCGCAGGTTCGAACCCTGCTCACAGCGCTTTGAAAAAACAGTCTTTAGTTGCACCATGTCATTGGGGAGTTGATATGGATAATGTCATTAATACGTGGACTTGTCCTTTGATTCAAGTGCTCAGAATATATCTTCCACGACAAAGAGTTCAAATAGGTTCTTCAGAACAGATCCTGCTGGTTGTGAGATTGTTGAGCTGTTAAGGACTGCAAGACAACAGAGTAATCTTTGATAGCAGAGTGGTTCAAGCTTTTGACTTGAAAGCCAATGTTGTCTTCCTGCGCAGGGTTGAAATCTGCTCGCAGTGCTATGACAAACCAGTATTTGGAACATATCCTTGGTGACTTGATATGGATAGTCTCTGTAAGACATGGACTTGTCCAGTGATTCAAGTGCTCAGAATACTTTTGTCTTTGTGTGAGCTAATTGAGAAAGTTGTGTTGGCCGAGTGGTTAATACGTGATTTGGCGCAATAAGATCAATATGTCGGGCCATCAATTTTACCATTTTACACCAATGATGTCTGTTTCCAAATCCCAAAAGCTTTACTTGCATTCCAACAGCTGCAATGGCCGATTCTTTAGACGTTGGACCTGAATTTCAATGGGGTCTCCCCACACATTTTTTAACATTGCTCGAAGCGAATAGCCCACTTGTTCTTTCTCCTCATCACTTTGCTTAGATTCATACTGCTGCGATGGCCAAGTGGTTTAAGCTTTGCAAAAGTACTCCAGTGTTGTCTCCCCGTACAGTTTTTAAAACTGCTCGCAGCGCATTGACAAACCAGTCTTTATTTGTTAAATAGCATTGGTGACTTGATATTGATGAAGTGCTTAATGCATAGACTTGTCCTTTGATTCAAGTGCTCAGAATATATATTCCTTGAAAAACAGTTCAAATAGGCTCTTCAGTAGACAATCTCGTCTTTACAGAAGATAAATTGACAGATTTAGTTGATGTAGCGAGCTGTGATGGCCGAGTGGTTAAGGCGTTGGATTTGAAATCCAATGGGGTCTCCCCGCGCAGGTTCGAACCCTGCTCACAGCGCGACAACAAAACATTTTTTTTTTTTTACATATCCTTGGTGACTTGATATGGATAATGTGCTTAATGCATGGACTTGTCCTTTGATTCAAGTGCTCAGAATATATCTGCCTTTACAAACAGTTCAAATAGGCTCTTTAGTACAGATACTGTTGTTTGTGTTAGATTTGCGATGGAAAATCTGAGAGCCAAGTGATTAAGTCCTCGAACTTGAAACCCAATTTCGTCTCCCTGCTCTTTTTAAAATCTTATTCTCAGTGAATAGTCCACTTGTACTTTCTCTGCACATAGTTTTTTGACTTGCACATTAAACTTCCAACCTTCACAGCTTTGGAAAGGACCGAGGTTACTTGGCGCAATAAGATCAATATGTCGTGCCATCAAGTTGACCATTTTGCACCGATGATGTCTGTTTCCAAATCCCAATCCCTTTACTTGCATTCCAACAGCTGCAATGGCCGAGTTCTTTAGACGTTGGACCTGAATTTCAATGGGGTCTCCCCACCCATGTTCTTACCTTGCTCGAGCGTATAGCCCACTTCTGCTTTCTCCTCATCACTTTCCTTAGATTCCTACTGCTGCGATGGCCAAGTGGTTTAAGTATTGGAATCAAAATCCAATATGTTCTCCCTGTACAGTTTTTACAGGGTGATGATTAAGTAGACTTTTAATAATTGGATCTGTCTCATCTGAATTTAAATTGTCCTTACTTTATGGGCTTGTCTGACGATTTAAGTGCTCACAGAATAGCTTATTTTACTTGAACAATATTTCAACTAGGCAGTTGAATTTGAATTATTTTGCATTAGGTGTGAGCTAACTCAGCAAGCTGTGATTGCAGAGTGGTTAAATCATTGACCTCGAAATTCATTGGGTTTACCCAGTGCAGTTTTGAACAATGCGCGCACCGCTTTGACAATCCAGTCTTTATTTGTTCCATATCATTGGGGACTTGATATGGATAATGCTTGGATATTTTATTTTACCTTTATGTCCTTTGATTCAAGTGCTCAGAATTTATCTTCCATGACAAACATTTAAAGTCGGCTCCTCAATAGTAGATAATATGGTCATTTAGAGGTAAAAATGGACAGAATATATCTTCCATGACAAAGAGTTCAAATAGGTTCTTCAGAGATAGATTGTTGAGCTGGGCTGGTTAAGGCAATGGAAACAAGCTGTGATGGATAATCTCTTTAAGACCGAGATTAGCGTTGGAGTTCAAATAGGTTCCTGAATTTCAAAGAGGCTGAAATAAGGGGGATTTGATCATAGGTTTAAGCTTTGCAACCTGCTCAAGCTGTTGAAACATTGGTGAATTGATATTGATTGTTTTTGTCCTTTGATTCAATGCTTGGATATATATTCTTGAAATGGATAATGTCTCGCTTTAATGACAGAATGAGATGACCATGGACTTGTCCTGTTGATTCAAGTGCTCAGAAATGCTCTGCCTTTACAAACAGTTCAAACAAACAGTAGGCTCTTTAGTACAGATACTGTTGTTTGTGTTAGATTTGATGGAAAATCTGAGAGCCAAGTGATTAAGTCCTCGAACTTGAAACCCAATTTCGTCTCCCTGCTCTTTTTCAAATCTTATTCTCAGTGAATAGTCCACTTGTACTTTCTCTGCACATAGTTTTTTGACTTGCACATTAAACTTCCAACCTTCACAGCTTTGGAAAGGACCGAGGTTACTTGGCGCAATAAGATCAATATGTCGTGCCATCAAGTTGACCATTTTGCACCGATGATGTCTGTTTCCAAATCCCAATCCCTTTACTTGCATTCCAACAGCTGCAATGGCCGAGTTCTTTAGACGTTGGACCTGAATTTCAATGGGGTCTCCCCACCCATGTTCTTACCTTGCTCGAAGCGTATAGCCCACTTCTGCTTTCTCCTCATCACTTTCCTTAGATTCCTACTGCTGCGATGGCCAAGTGGTTTAAGTATTGGAATCAAAATCCAATATGTTCTCCCTGTACAGTTTTTACAGGGTGATGATTAAGTAGACTTTTAATAATTGGATCTGTCTCCTCTGAATTTAAATTGTCCTTACTTTATGGGCTTGTCTGGACGATTTAAGTGCTCACAGAATAGCTTATTTTACTTGAACAATATTTCAACTAGGCAGTTGAATTTGAATTATTTTGCATTAGGTGTGAGCTAACTCAGCAAGCTGTGATTGCAGAGTGGTTAAATCATTGACCTCGAAATTCATTGGGTTCACCCAGTGCAGTTTTGAACAATGCGCGCACCGCTTTGACAATCCAGTCTTTATTTGTTCCATATCATTGGGGACTTGATATGGATAATGCTTGGATATTTTATTTTACCTTTATGTCCTTTGATTCAAGTGCTCAGAATTTATCTTCCATGACAAACATTTAAAGTCGGCTCCTCAATAGCGATAATATGGTCATTTAGAGGTAAAAATGGACAGAACGAGATAGCGGGCTGGTTAAGGCATCATAGGTAACAAGAGTAGCTGTGATGGCCGAGAGGTTAAGGCGTTGGATTCGAAATCCAATGGGGTCTCCCCGCGCAGGTTCGAACCCTGCTCACAGCGCTTTGAAAAAACAGTCTTTAGTTGCAACATTGGGGAGTTGATATGGATAATGTCATTAATACGTGGACTTGTCCTTTGATTCAAGTGCTCAGAATATATCTTCCAAGACAAAGAGTTCAAATAGGTTCTTCAGAACAGATCCTGCTGGTTGTGAGATTGTTGAGCTGTTAAGGACTGCAAGACAACAGAGTAAGCTTTGATAGCAGAGTGGTTCAAGCTTTTGACTTGAAAGCCAATGTTGTCTTCCTGCGCAGGGTTGAAATCTGCTCGCAGTGCTATGACAAACCAGTATTTGGAACATATCCTTGGTGACTTGATATGGATAATCTCTTTAAGACATGGACTTGTCCAGTGATTCAAGTGCTCAGAATACTTTTGTCTTTGTGTGAGCTAATTGACAAAGTTGTGTTGGCCGAGTGGTTAATACGTGATTTGGCGCAATAAGATCAATATGTCGGGCCATCAATTTTACCATTTTACACCAATGATGTCTGTTTCCAAATCCCAATCCCTTTACTTGCATTCCAACAGCTGCAATGGCCGATTCTTTAGACGTTGGACCTGAATTTCAAAGGGGTCTCCCCACACATTTTTTAACATTGCTCACGAATAGCCCACTTGTTCTTTCTCCTCATCACTTTGCTTAGATTCATACTGCTGCGATGGCCAAGTGGTTTAAGCTTTGTGGTGTTGTCTTAAGTTTTTAAAACTTTGTTAAATAGCATTGGTGACTTGATATTGATGAAGTGCTTAATGCATAGACTTGTCCTTTGATTCAAGTGCTCAGAATACTTGAAAAACAGTTCAAATAGGCTCCAGTTTGTCTCCAGAAGATAAATTGACAGAATGAGATGACCGAGTTAAGCTTTTAGAATATGTGATGGCCGAGTCTGCTCCCGCTTTGCTCACAAACAGTGACTTGATATGGATAATGTGCTTAATGCATAGTCCTTTGATTCAAGTGCTGAATATATCTTTTACAAACAGTAAATAGGCTCTTTAGTACAGATACTGTTGTTTGTGTTAGATTTGCGATGGAAAATCTGAGAGCCAAGTGATTAAGTCCTCGAACTTGAAACCCAATTTCGTCTCCCTGCTCTTTTTAAAATCTTATTCTCAGTGAATAGTCCACTTGTACTTTCTCTGCACATAGTTTTTTGACTTGCACATTAAACTTCCAACCTTCACAGCTTTGGAAAGGACCGAGGTTACTTGGCGCAATAAGATCAATATGTCGTGCCATCAAGTTGACCATTTTGCACCGATGATGTCTGTTTCCAAATCCCAATCCCTTTACTTGCATTCCAACAGCTGCAATGGCCGAGTTCTTTAGACGTTGGACCTGAATTTCAATGGGGTCTCCCCACCCATGTTCTTACCTTGCTCGAAGCGTATAGCCCACTTCTGCTTTCTCCTCATCACTTTCCTTAGATTCCTACTGCTGCGATGGCCAAGTGGTTTAAGTATTGGAATCAAAATCCAATATGTTCTCCCTGTACAGTTTTTACAGGGTGATGATTAAGTAGACTTTTAATAATTGGATCTGTCTCATCTGAATTTAAATTGTCCTTACTTTATGGGCTTGTCTAACGATTTAAGTGCTCACAGAATAGCTTATTTTACTTGAACAGTATTTCAACTAGGCAGTTGAATTTGAATTATTTTGCATTAGGTGTGAGCTAACTCAGCAAGCTGTGATTGCAGAGTGGTTAAATCATTGACCTCGAAATTCATTGGGTTCACCCAGTGCAGTTTTGAACAATGCGCGCACCGCTTTGACAATCCAGTCTTTATTTGTTCCATATCATTGGGGACTTGATATGGATAATGCTTGGATATTTTATTTTACCTTTATGTCCTTTGATTCAAGTGCTCAGAATTTATCTTCCATGACAAACATTTAAAGTCGGCTCCTCAATAGCGATAATATGGTCATTTAGAGGTAAAAATGGACAGAACGAGATAGCGGGCTGGTTAAGGCATCATAGGTAACAAGAGAAGCTGTGATGGCCGAGAGGTTAAGGCGTTGGATTCGAAATCCAATGGGGTCTCCCCGCGCAGGTTCGAACCCTGCTCACAGCGCTTTGAAAAAACAGTCTTTAGTTGCACCATGTCATTGGGGAGTTGATATGGATAATGTCATTAATACGTGGACTTGTCCTTTGATTCAAGTGCTCAGAATATATCTTCCAAGACAAAGAGTTCAAATAGGTTCTTCAGAACAGATCCTGCTGGTTGTGAGATTGTTGAGCTGTTAAGGACTGCAAGACAACAGAGTAAGCTTTGATAGCAGAGTGGTTCAAGCTTTTGACTTGAAAGCCAATGTTGTCTTCCTGCGCAGGGTTGAAATCTGCTCGCAGTGCTATGACAAACCAGTATTTGGAACATATCCTTGGTGACTTGATATGGATAGTCTCTGTAAGACATGGACTTGTCCAGTGATTCAAGTGCTCAGAATACTTTTGTCTTTGTGTGAGCTAATTGAGAAAGTTGTGTTGGCCGAGTGGTTAATACGTGATTTGGCGCAATAAGATCAATATGTCGGGCCATCAATTTTACCATTTTACACCAATGATGTCTGTTTCCAAATCCCAAAAGCTTTACTTGCATTCCAACAGCTGCAATGGCCGATTCTTTAGACGTTGGACCTGAATTTCAATGGGGTCTCCCCACACATTTTTTAACATTGCTCGAAGCGAATAGCCCACTTGTTCTTTCTCCTCATCACTTTGCTTAGATTCATACTGCTGCGATGGCCAAGTGGTTTAAGCTTTGCAAAAGTACTCCAGTGTTGTCTCCCCGTACAGTTTTTAAAACTGCTCGCAGCGCATTGACAAACCAGTCTTTATTTGTTAAATAGCATTGGTGACTTGATATTGATGAAGTGCTTAATGCATAGACTTGTCCTTTGATTCAAGTGCTCAGAATATATATTCCTTGAAAAACAGTTCAAATAGGCTCTTCAGTAGACAATCTCGTCTTTACAGAAGATAAATTGACAGAATGAGATGACCGACTGGTTAAGGCCTTTTAGTTAATGTAGCGAGCTGTGATGGCCGAGTGGTTAAGGCGTTGGATTTGAAATCCAATGGGGTCTCCCCGCGCAGGTTCGAACCCTGCTCACAGCGCGACAACAAAACATATTTTTTTTTTACATATCCTTGGTGACTTGATATGGATAATGTGCTTAATGCATGGACTTGTCCTTTGATTCAAGTGCTCAGAATATATCTGCCTTTACAAACAGTTCAAATAGGCTCTTTAGTACAGATACTGTTGTTTGTGTTAGATTTGCGATGGAAAATCTGAGAGCCAAGTGATTAAGTCCTCGAACTTGAAACCCAATTTCGTCTCCCTGCTCTTTTTAAAATCTTATTCTCAGTGAATAGTCCACTTGTACTTTCTCTGCACATAGTTTTTTGACTTGCACATTAAACTTCCAACCTTCACAGCTTTGGAAAGGACCGAGGTTACTTGGCGCAATAAGATCAATATGTCGTGCCATCAAGTTGACCATTTTGCACCGATGATGTCTGTTTCCAAATCCCAATCCCTTTACTTGCATTCCAACAGCTGCAATGGCCGAGTTCTTTAGACGTTGGACCTGAATTTCAATGGGGTCTCCCCACCCATGTTCTTACCTTGCTCGAAGCGTATAGCCCACTTCTGCTTTCTCCTCATCACTTTCCTTAGATTCCTACTGCTGCGATGGCCAAGTGGTTTAAGTATTGGAATCAAAATCCAATATGTTCTCCCTGTACAGTTTTTACAGGGTGATGATTAAGTAGACTTTTAATAATTGGATCTGTCTCATCTGAATTTAAATTGTCCTTACTTTATGGGCTTGTCTGACGATTTAAGTGCTCACAGAATAGCTTATTTTACTTGAACAATATTTCAACTAGGCAGTTGAATTTGAATTATTTTGCATTAGGTGTGAGCTAACTCAGCAAGCTGTGATTGCAGAGTGGTTAAATCATTGACCTCGAAATTCATTGGGTTCACCCAGTGCAGTTTTGAACAATGCGCGCACCGCTTTGACAATCCAGTCTTTATTTGTTCCATATCATTGGGGACTTGATATGGATAATGCTTGGATATTTTATTTTACCTTTATGTCCTTTGATTCAAGTGCTCAGAATTTATCTTCCATGACAAACATTTAAAGTCGGCTCCTCAGTAGCGATAATATGGTCATTTAGAGGTAAAAATGGGCAGAACGAGATAGCGGGCTGGTTAAGGCATCATAGGTAACATGAGAAGCTGTGATGGCAGAGAGGTTAAGGCGTTGGATTCGAAATCCAATGGGGTCTCCTCGCGCAGGTTTGAACCCTGCTCACAGCGCTTTGAAAAAACAGTCTTTAGTTGCACCATGTCATTGGGGAGTTGATATGGATAATGTCATTAATACGTGGACTTGTCCTTTGATTCAAGTGCTCAGAATATATCTTCCACGACAAAGAGTTCAAATAGGTTCTTCAGAACAGATCCTGCTGGTTGTGAGATTGTTGAGCTGTTAAGGACTGCAAGACAACAGAGTAAGCTTTGATAGCAGAGTGGTTCAAGCTTTTGACTTGAAAGCCAATGTTGTCTTCCTGCGCAGGGTTGAAATCTGCTCGCAGTGCTATGACAAACCAGTATTTGGAACATATCCTTGGTGACTTGATATGGATAGTCTCTGTAAGACATGGACTTGTCCAGTGATTCAAGTGCTCAGAATACTTTTGTCTTTGTGTGAGCTAATTGACAAAGTTGTGTTGGCCGAGTGGTTAATACGTGATTTGGCGCAATAAGATCAATATGTCGGGCCATCAATTTTACCATTTTACACCAATGATGTCTGTTTCCAAATCCCAAAAGCTTTACTTGCATTCCAACAGCTGCAATGGCCGATTCTTTAGACGTTGGACCTGAATTTCAATGGGGTCTCCCCACACATTTTTTAACATTGCTCGAAGCGAATAGCCCACTTGTTCTTTCTCCTCATCACTTTGCTTAGATTCATACTGCTGCGATGGCCAAGTGGTTTAAGCTTTGCAAAAGTACTCCAGTGTTGTCTCCCCGTACAGTTTTTAAAACTGCTCGCAGCGCATTGACAAACCAGTCTTTATTTGTTAAATAGCATTGGTGACTTGATATTGATGAAGTGCTTAATGCATAGACTTGTCCTTTGATTCAAGTGCTCAGAATATATATTCCTTGAAAAACAGTTCAAATAGGCTCTTCAGTAGACAATCTCGTCTTTACAGAAGATAAATTGACAGAATGAGATGACCGACTGGTTAAGGCCTTTTAGTTAAAGTAGCGAGCTGTGATGGCCGAGTGGTTAAGGCGTTGGATTTGAAATCCAATGGGGTCTCCCCGCGCAGGTTCGAACCCTGCTCACAGCGCGACAACAAAACATTTTTTTTTTTTTACATATCCTTGGTGACTTGATATGGATAATGTGCTTAATGCATGGACTTGTCATTTGATTCAAGTGCTCAGAATATATCTGCCTTTACAAACAGTTCAAATAGGCTCTTTAGTACAGATACTGTTGTTTGTGTTAGATTTGCGATGGAAAATCTGAGAGCCAAGTGATTAAGTCCTCGAACTTGAAACCCAATTTCGTCTCCCTGCTCTTTTTAAAATCTTATTCTCAGTGAATAGTCCACTTGTACTTTCTCTGCACATAGTTTTTTGACTTGCACATTAAACTTCCAACCTTCACAGCTTTGGAAAGGACCGAGGTTACTTGGCGCAATAAGATCAATATGTCGTGCCATCAAGTTGACCATTTTGCACCGATGATGTCTGTTTCCAAATCCCAATCCCTTTACTTGCATTCCAACAGCTGCAATGGCCGAGTTCTTTAGACGTTGGACCTGAATTTCAATGGGGTCTCCCAACCCATGTTCTTACCTTGCTCGAAGCGTATAGCCCACTTCTGCTTTCTCCTCATCACTTTCCTTAGATTCCTACTGCTGCGATGGCCAAGTGGTTTAAGTATTGGAATCAAAATCCAATATGTTCTCCCTGTACAGTTTTTACAGGGTGATGATTAAGTAGACTTTTAATAATTGGATCTGTCTCATCTGAATTTAAATTGTCCTTACTTTATGGGCTTGTCTGACGATTTAAGTGCTCACAGAATAGCTTATTTTACTTGAACAATATTTCAACTAGGCAGTTGAATTTGAATTATTTTGCATTAGGTGTGAGCTAACGCAGCAAGCTGTGATTGCAGAGTGGTTAAATCATTGACCTCGAAATTCATTGGGTTTACCCAGTGCAGTTTTGAACAATGCGCGCACCGCTTTGACAATCCAGTCTTTATTTGTTCCATATCATTGGGGACTTGATATGGATAATGCTTGGATATTTTATTTTACCTTTATGTCCTTTGATTCAAGTGCTCAGAATTTATCTTCCATGACAAACGTTTAAAGTCGGCTCCTCAGCAGCGATAATATGGTCATTTAGAGGTAAAAATGGACAGAACGAGATAGCGGGCTGGTTAAGGCATCATAGGTAACATGAGAAGCTGTGATGGCCGAGAGGTTAAGGCGTTGGATTCGAAATCCAATGGGGTCTACCCGCGCAGGTTCGAACCCTGCTCACAGCGCTTTGAAAAAACAGTCTTTAGTTGCACCATGTCATTGGGGAGTTGATATGGATAATGTCATTAATACGTGGACTTGTCCTTTGATTCAAGTGCTCAGAATATATCTTCCATTCCAAAGAGTTCAAATAGGTTCTTCAGAACAGATCCTGCTGGTTGTGAGATTGTTGAGCTGTTAAGGACTGCAAGACAACAGAGTAATCTTTGATAGCAGAGTGGTTCAAGCTTTTGACTTGAAAGCCAATGTTGTCTTCCTGCGCAGGGTTGAAATCTGCTCGCAGTGCTATGACAAACCAGTATTTGGAACATATCCTTGGTGACTTGATATGGATAGTCTCTGTAAGACATGGACTTGTCCAGTGATTCAAGTGCTCAGAATACTTTTGTCTTTGTGTGAGCTAATTGAGAAAGTTGTGTTGGCCGAGTGGTTAATACGTGATTTGGCGCAATAAGATCAATATGTCGGGCCATCAATTTTACCATTTTACACCAATGATGTCTGTTTCCAAATCCCAAAAGCTTTACTTGCATTGCTCGAAGCGTATAGCCCATTCTGCTTTCTCCTCATCACTTTCCTTAGATTCCAACAGCTGCAATGGCCGATTCTTTAGACGTTGGACCTGAATTTCAATGGGGTCTCCCCACACATTTTTTAACATTGCTCGAGGAATAGCCCACTTGTTCTTTCTCCTCATCACTTTGCATAGATTCATACTGCTGCGATGGCCAAGTGGTTTAAGCTTTGCAAAAGTTCCAGTGTTGTCTCCCCGTACAGTTTTTAAAACTGCTCGCAGCGCATTGACAAACCAGTCTTTATTTGTTAAATAGCATTGGTGACTTGATATTGATGAAGTGCTTAATGCATAGACATGTCCTTTGATACAAGTGCTCAGAATATATCTTCCAAGACAAAGAGTTCAAATAGGCTCTTCAGAACAGATCCTGCTGGTTGTGAGATTGTTGAGCTGTTAAGGACTGCAAGACAACAGAGTAATCTTTGATAGCAGAGTGGTTCAAGCTTTTGACTTGAAAGCCAATGTTGTCTTCCTGCGCAGGGTTGAAATCTGCTCGCAGTGCTATGACAAACCAGTATTTGGAACATATCCTTGGTGACTTGATATGGATAATCTCTTTAAGACATGGACTTGTCCAGTGATTCAAGTGCTCAGAATACTTTTGTCTTTGTGTGAGCTAATTGACAAAGTTGTGTTGGCCGAATGGTTAATACGTGATTTGGCGCAATAAGATCAATATGTCGGGCCATCAATTTTACCATTTTACACCAATGATGTCTGTTTCCAAATCCCAATCCCTTTACTTGCATTCCAACAGCTGCAATGGCCGATTCTTTAGACGTTGGACCTGAATTTCAAAGGGGTCTCCCCACACATTTTTTAACATTGCTCGAAGCGAATAGCCCACTTGTTCTTTCTCCTCATCACTTTGCTTAGATTCATACTGCTGCGATGGCCAAGTGGTTTAAGCTTTGCAAAAGTACTCCAGTGTTGTCTCCCGTAAAGTTTTTAAAACTGCTCGCAGCGCATTGACAAACCAGTCTTTATTTGTTAAATAGCATTGGTGACTTGATATTGATGAAGTGCTTAATGCATAGACTTGTCCTTTGATTCAAGTGCTCAGAATATATATTCCTTGAAAAACAGTTCAAATAGGCTCTTCAGTAGACAATCTCGTCTTTACAGAAGATAAATTGACAGAATGAGATGACCGACTGGTTAAGGCCTTTTAGTTAAAGTAGCGAGCTGTGATGGCCGAGTGGTTAAGGCGTTGGATTTGAAATCCAATGGGGTCTCCCCGCGCAGGTTCGAACCCTGCTCACAGCGCGACAACAAAACATTTTTTTTTTTTACATATCCTTGGTGACTTGATATGGATAATGTGCTTAATGCATGGACTTGTCCTTTGATTCAAGTGCTCAGAATATATCTGCCTTTACAAACAGTTCAAATAGGCTCTTTAGTACAGATACTGTTGTTTGTGTTAGATTTGCGATGGAAAATCTGAGAGCCAAGTGATTAAGTCCTCGAACTTGAAACCCAATTTCGTCTCCCTGCTCTTTTTAAAATCTTATTCTCAGTGAATAGTCCACTTGTACTTTCTCTGCACATAGTTTTTTGACTTGCACATTAAACTTCCAACCTTCACAGCTTTGGAAAGGACCGAGGTTACTTGGCGCAATAAGATCAATATGTCGTGCCATCAAGTTGACCATTTTGCACCGATGATGTCTGTTTCCAAATCCCAATCCCTTTACTTGCATTCCAACAGCTGCAATGGCCGAGTTCTTTAGACGTTGGACCTGAATTTCAATGGGGTCTCCCAACCCATGTTCTTACCTTGCTCGAAGCGTATAGCCCACTTCTGCTTTCTCCTCATCACTTTCCTTAGATTCCTACTGCTGCGATGGCCAAGTGGTTTAAGTATTGGAATCAAAATCCAATATGTTCTCCCTGTACAGTTTTTACAGGGTGATGATTAAGTAGACTTTTAATAATTGGATCTGTCTCATCTGAATTTAAATTGTCCTTACTTTATGGGCTTGTCTGACGATTTAAGTGCTCACAGAATAGCTTATTTTACTTGAACAATATTTCAACTAGGCAGTTGAATTTGAATTATTTTGCATTAGGTGTGAGCTAACGCAGCAAGCTGTGATTGCAGAGTGGTTAAATCATTGACCTCGAAATTCATTGGGTTTACCCAGTGCAGTTTTGAACAATGCGCGCACCGCTTTGACAATCCAGTCTTTATTTGTTCCATATCATTGGGGACTTGATATGGATAATGCTTGGATATTTTATTTTACCTTTATGTCCTTTGATTCAAGTGCTCAGAATTTATCTTCCATGACAAACGTTTAAAGTCGGCTCCTCAGCAGTGATAATATGGTCATTTAGAGGTAAAAATGGACAGAACGAGATAGCGGGCTGGTTAAGGCATCATAGGTAACATGAGAAGCTGTGATGGCAGAGAGGTTAAGGCGTTGGATTCGAAATCCAATGGGGTCTCCTCGCGCAGGTTTGAACCCTGCTCACAGCGCTTTGAAAAAACAGTCTTTAGTTGCACCATGTCATTGGGGAGTTGATATGGATAATGTCATTAATACGTGGACTTGTCCTTTGATTCAAGTGCTCAGAATATATCTTCCAAGACAAAGAGTTCAAATAGGTTCTTCAGAACAGATCCTGCTGGTTGTGAGATTGTTGAGCTGTTAAGGACTGCAAGACAACAGAGTAATCTTTGATGGCAGAGTGGTTCAAGCTTTTGACTTGAAAGCCAATGTTGTCTTCCTGCGCAGGGTTGAAATCTGCTCGCAGTGCTATGACAAACCAGTATTTGGAACATATCCTTGGTGACTTGATATGGATAATCTCTTTAAGACATGGACTTGTCCAGTGATTCAAGTGCTCAGAATACTTTTGTCTTTGTGTGAGCTAATTGACAAAGTTGTGTTGGCCGAGTGGTTAATACGTGATTTGGCGCAATAAGATCAATATGTCGGGCCATCAATTTTACCATTTTACACCAATGATGTCTGTTTCCAAATCCCAAAAGCTTTACTTGCATTCCAACAGCTGCAATGGCCGATTCTTTAGACGTTGGACCTGAATTTCAATGGGGTCTCCCCACACATTTTTTAACATTGCTCGAAGCGAATAGCCCACTTGTTCTTTCTCCTCATCACTTTGCTTAGATTCATACTGCTGCGATGGCCAAGTGGTTTAAGCTTTGCAAAAGTACTCCAGTGTTGTCTCCCGTACAGTTTTTAAAACTGCTCGCAGCGCATTGACAAACCAGTCTTTATTTGTTAAATAGCATTGGTGACTTGATATTGATGAAGTGCTTAATGCATAGACTTGTCCTTTGATTCAAGTGCTCAGAATATATATTCCTTGAAAAACAGTTCAAATAGGCTCTTCAGTAGACAATCTCGTCTTTACAGAAGATAAATTGACAGAATGAGATGACCGACTGGTTAAGGCCTTTTAGTTATTGTAGCAAGCTGTGATGGCCGAGTGGTTAAGGCGTTGGATTTGAAATCCAATGGGGTCTCTCCGCGCAGGTTCGAACCCTGCTCACAGCGAAACAACAAAATTTTTTTTTTTTTACATATCCTTGGTGACTTGATATGGATAATGTGCTTAATGCATGGACTTGTCCTTTGATTCAAGTGCTCAGAATATATCTGCCTATACAAACAGTTCAAATAGGCTCTTTAGTACAGATACTGTTGTTTGTGTTAGATTTGCGATGGAAAATCTGAGAGCCAAGTGATTAAGTCCTCGAACTTGAAACCCAATTTCGTCTCCCTGCTCTTTTTAAAATCTTATTCTCAGTGAATAGTCCACTTGTACTTTCTCTGCACATAGTTTTTTGACTTGCACATTAAACTTCCAACCTTCACAGCTTTGGAAAGGACCGAGGTTACTTGGCGCAATAAGATCAATATGTCGTGCCATCAAGTTGACCATTTTGCACCGATGATGTCTGTTTCCAAATCCCAATCCCTTTACTTGCATTCCAACAGCTGCAATGGCCGAGTTCTTTAGACGTTGGACCTGAATTTCAATGGGGTCTCCCACCCATGTTCTTACCTTGCTCGAAGCGTATAGCCCACTTCTGCTTTCTCCTCATCACTTTCCTTAGATTCCTACTGCTGCGATGGCCAAGTGGTTTAAGTATTGGAATCAAAATCCAATATGTTCTCCCTGTACAGTTTTTACAGGGTGATGATTAAGTAGACTTTTAATAATTGGATCTGTCTCATCTGAATTTAAATTGTCCTTACTTTATGGGCTTGTCTGACGATTTAAGTGCTCACAGAATAGCTTATTTTACTTGAACAATATTTCAACTAGGCAGTTGAATTTGAATTATTTTGCATTAGGTGTGAGCTAACTCAGCAAGCTGTGATTGCAGAGTGGTTAAATCATTGACCTCGAAATTCATTGGGTTTACCCAGTGCAGTTTTGAACAATGCGCGCACCGCTTTGACAATCCAGTCTTTATTTGTTCCATATCATTGGGGACTTGATATGGATAATGCTTGGATATTTTATTTTACCTTTATGTCCTTTG
The DNA here is from genome assembly GCF_036934945.1 of Oncorhynchus masou masou. Lineage (NCBI taxonomy): Eukaryota > Metazoa > Chordata > Actinopteri > Salmoniformes > Salmonidae > Oncorhynchus > Oncorhynchus masou. The sequence goes on from NC_088228.1 coordinate 6,881,645, forward strand.
ATTCAAGTGCTCAGAATTTATCTTCCATGACAAACATTTAAAGTCGGCTCCTCAGCAGCGATAATATGGTCATTTAGAGGTAAAAATGGACAGAACGAGATAGCGGGCTGGTTAAGGCATCATAGGTAACATGAGAAGCTGTGATGGCAGAGGTTAACGTTGGATTCGAAATCCAATGGGGTCTCCCGCACAAAACCCTGCTCACAGCGCTTTGAAAAAACAGTCTTTAGTTGCACCATGTCATTGGGGAGTTGATATGGATAATGTCATTAATACGTGGACTTGTCCTTTGATTCAAGTGCTCAGAATATATCTTCCACGACAAAGAGTTCAAATAGGTTCTTCAGAACAGATCCTGCTGGTTGTGAGATTGTTGAGCTGTTAAGGACTGCAAGACAACAGAGTAATCTTTGATAGCAGAGTGGTTCAAGCTTTTGACTTGAAAGCCAATGTTGTCTTCCTGCGCAGGGTTGAAATCTGCTCGCAGTGCTATGACAAACCAGTATTTGGAACATATCCTTGGTGACTTGATATGGATAGTCTCTTAAGACATGGACTTGTCCAGTGATTCAAGTGCTCAGAATACTTTTGTCTTTGTGTGAGCTAATTGACAAAGTTGTGTTGGCCCCTGGTTACTGGTGATTTGCCAATAAGATCAATATGTCGGGCCATCAATTTTACCATTTTACACCAATGATGTCTGTTTCCAAATCCCAAAAGCTTTACTTGCATTCCAACAGCTGCAATGGCCGATTCTTTAGAAGTTGGACCTGAATTTCAATGGGGTCTCCCCACACATTTTTTAACATTGCTCATCCCACTTGTTCTTTCTCCTCATCACTTTGCTTAGATTCATAAAAGTGGTTTAAGCTTTGCAAAAGTACTCCAGTGTTGTCTCCCGTCAGTTTTTAAAACTGCTCGCAGCGCATTGACAAACCAGTCTGTTAAATAGCATTGGTGACTTGATATTGATGAAGTGCTTAATGCATAGACTTGTCCTTTGATTCAAGTGCTGACTTAAGACTCTTGACAAAGAGTTGACATATGCTTTCATGAAGGATTTGGATTTGAAAGCTGCAGGAAAGATACTTTAAATAATCATGTAACTGTCTTTTTGATACACCTGATTCCACTCTGTCCATTATCGTTGATTTGGTCTCACTCTCCAGTATATGAACACTAACACTTCCTGCGCAGGTTTGAAATCTGCTCGCAGTGCTATGACAAACCAGTATTTTGAACACATCCTTGGTGACTTGATATAGATAATCTCTTTAAGACAAGGACTTGTCCAGTGATTCAAGTGCTCAGAATACTTTTGTCTTTGTTTGAGCTAATTGAGAAAGTTGTGATGGCCGAGTGGTTAATTCGTGATTTGGCGCAAGAAGATCAATATGCCGTGCCATCAAGTTGACCATTTTGCACCAATGATGTCTGTTTCCAAATCCCAATCCCTTTACTTGCATTCCAACAGCTGCAATGGCCGAGTTCTTTAGACGTTGGACCTGAATTTCAATGGGGTCTCCCCACACATCTTCTTACCTTGCTCGAAGCGTATAGCCCACTTCTGCTTTCTCCTCATCACTTTCCTTAGATTCCTACTGCTGCGATGGCCAAGTGGTTTAAGCATTGGAATCAAAATCCAATATGTTCTCCCTGTACAGTTTTTACAGGGTGATGATAAAGTAGACTTTTAATATTTGCATCTGTCTCCTGTGAATTTAAATTGTCAGGTTCGAACCCTGCTCACAGCGCGACGATAAACCATTATTTTTATTACATGTCCTTGGTGACTTGATATGGACAATGTGCTTAATGCATGGACTTGTCCTTTGATTCAAGTGCTCAGAATGTATCTGCCTTTACAAACAGTTCAAATAGGATATTCAGTAGACAGTCTCGACTTTACAGAAGATAAATTGACAGGATGAGATAACTGACTGGTTAAGACCTTTTAGTTAGCAAAGCAAGCTGTGATGGCTTAGTGGTCAAGGCGTTGGACTTGAAATCCTATGGGGTCTACCCGTGTAGGTTCGAACCCTGCTGACAGCACGCTGACAAACCAATATTTTTTTTTTTACATATCCTTGGTGACTTGATATGGATAATGTGCTTAACTTCATGCGACGAGCAATCCCGGATCCGGGATCCTATTTATAGCCTCAAGCTCATTAGCATAACGCAACGTTAACTATTCATGAAAATCACAAATGAAATTAAATGAATGTGCTAGCTCTCAAGCTTAGCCTTTTCTTAACAACACAGTCATCTCAGATTTTCAAAATATGCTTTTGAACCATAGCAAAACTAGCATTTGTGATAGCTAGCGTAGCATTTAGCGTAGCATTTAGCGGGCAACATTTGCACAAAAACCAGAAAAGGATTCAAATAAAATCATTTACCTTTGAAGAACTTCGGATGTTTTCAATGAGGAGACTCTCAGTTAACATAGCAAATGTTCAGTTTTTCCTGAAAGATTCTTTGTGTAGGAGAAATCGCTCCGTTTTGTACATCACGTTTGGGTACCAAAAAAAAACGTAAATTCAGTCATCAAAACGGCGAACTTTTTTCCAAATTAACTCCATAATATCGACTGAAACCCGGAAAACGCTGTTTAGAATCAATCCTCAATGTGTTTTTCACATATCTCTTCATTGATATATCGTTCGTGGTAGTCTCCTTTCTCCGGTGAATCGCTTGGAAAAAGACGTGCAGTTGAAGATGACGCACCAATTTCGACGGAGGACACCGGGCGGACACCTGGCAAATGTAGTCTCTTATGGTCAATCTTCCAATGATATGCCTACAAATACGTCACAATGCTGCAGACACCTTGGGGAAACGATAGATAGGGCAGGCTCATTCCTGTCGCATTCACAGCCATATAAGGAGACAATGAAAAACAGAGCCTTAAAAATCCTGCTCATTTCCTGGTTGCAGTTTCATCTTGCTTTTGCCTGTAGCTTCTGTTCTGGGGCACTCATAGACAATATCTTTGCAGTTCTGGAAACGTCAGAGTGTTTTCTTTCCAAAGCTATCAATTATTTGCATAGTCGAGCATCTTTTAGTGACAAAATATTGCGCTTAAAACGGCACGTCTTTTTATCCAAAAATGAAATAGCGCCCCCATAGATTTAACAGGTTAAACCACTTGGCCATCGCAGCAGTAGGAATCTAAGGAAAGTGATGAGGAGAAAGCAGAAGTGGGCTATACGCTTCGAGCAAGGAAAGAACATGGGTGGGGAGACCCCATTGAAATTCAGGTCCAACGTCTAAAGAATCGGCCATTGCAGCTGTTGGAATGTAAGTAAAGGGATTGGGATTTGGAAACAGACATCATTGGTGTAAAATGGTAAACTTGATGGCCCGACATATTGATCATATTGCTCCAAATCACGTATTAACCACTCGGCCAACACAACTTTCTCAATTAGCTCACACAAAGACAAAAGTATTCTGAGCACTTGAATCACTGGACAAGTCCATGTCTTAAAGAGATTATCCATATCAAGTCACCAAGGATATGTTCCAAATACTGGTTTGTCATAGCACTGCGAGCAGATTTCAACCCTGCGCAGGAAGACAACATCGGCTTTCAAGTTCAAAGCCTTAACCACTCTGCCATCAAAGCTTACTCTGTTGTCTTGCAGTCCTTAACAGCTCGACAATCTCACAACCAGCAGGATCTGTTCTGAAGAACCTATTTGAACTCTTTGTCTTGGAAGACACTGACTCAACTCCAGCCACTTTAATAATGGGAATTGATGGGAAATTATGTAAATATATCACTAGCCACTTTAAACAATGCTACCTTATATAATGTTACTTACCCTACATTATTCATCTCATATGCATACGTATATACTGTACTCTATATCATCGACTGCATCCTTATGTAATACATGTATCACTAGCCACTTTAACTATGCCACTTTGTTTACATACTCATCTCATATGTATATACTGTACTCGATACCATCTACTGTATCTTGCCTATGCTGCTCTGTACCATCACTCATTCATATATCCTTATGTACATATTCTTTATCCCCTTACACTGTGTATAAGACAGTAGTATAGGAATTGTTAGTTAGATTACTTGTTGGTTATTACTGCATTGTCGGAACTAGAAGCACAAGCATTTCGCTACACTCGCATTAACATCTGCTAACCATGTGTATGTGACAAATAAAATTGATATATTCTGAGCACTTGAATCAAAGGACAAGTCCACATATTAATGACATTATCCATATCAACTCCCCAATGACATTGTGCAACTTAAGACTGGTTTGTCAAAGAGCTGTGAGCAGGGTTCGAACCTACGGGGGGAGACCCCATTGGATTTCAAATCCAACGCCTTAACCTCTCGTCCATCACTGCTTCTCTTGTAACCTGTGATGTCTTAACCAGCCCGCTATCTTGTTCTGTCCATTCTTACCTCTAAAATGACCATATTATCACTATTGAAGAGCCGACTTTAAATGTTTGTCTTGAAAGATATATTCAGAGCACTTGAATCAAAGGACATGTCCAAGCATTATCCATATCAAGTCCCCAATGATATGGAACAAATAAAGACTGGATTGTCAAAGCGGTGTGCACAGGGTTCAAAACTGCACTGGGTGAACCCAATGGATTTCGAGGTCAATGATTTAACCACTCTGCAATCACAGCTTGCTGAGTTAGCTCACACCAAGACAAAATAATCCAAATTCAACTGCCTAGTTGAAATATTGTTCAAGTAAAATAAGCTATTTTGTGAGCACTTAAATCGTTAGACAAGCCCATAAAGTAAGGACAATTTAAATTCAGAGGAGACAGATCCAATTATTAAAAGTCTACTTTATCATCACCCTGTAAAAACTGTACAGGGAGAACATATTGGATTTTGATTCCAATGCTTAAACCACTTGGCCATCGCAGCAGTAGGAATCTAAGGAAAGTGATGAGGAGAAAGCAGAAGTGGGCTATACGCTTCGAGCAAGGTAAGAACATGGGTGGGGAGACCCCATTGAAATTCAGGTCCAACGTCTAAAGAACTCAGCCATTGCAGCTGTTGGAATGCAAGTAAAGGGATTGGGATTTGGAAACAGACATCATTGGTGCAAAATGGTCAGCTTGATGGCACGACATATTGATCTTATTGCGCCAAGTAACCTCGGTCCTTTCCAAAGCTGTGAAGGTTGGAAGTTTAATGTGCAAGTCAAAAAACTATGTGCAGAGAAAGTACAAGTGGACTATTCACTGAGAATAAGATTTTAAAAAGAGCAGGGAGACGAAATTGGGTTTCAAGTTCGAGGACTTAACCACTTGGCTCTCAGATTTTACATCGCAAATCTAACACAAACAACAGTATTTGTACTGAAGAGCCTATTTGAACTGTTTGTCAAGGCAGATATTGTTAAGGGAATTTTTATCAATGATGACTAATTATGTATACATTTCAATCAGGACTGACTAGTCCAAATGCTATTATGTACTGTACATATATTAATTTTCTCTCTTGCTCCCATTCCCAATTGTATATAATATAGTCAGGAGTTTAGAACAGTGCCTTGGTACAAATGGATGAACTATCTCCAGATGGCAGGGACAGACTATCTCTAGACTGTCTAGAATGCTATCTACACTGACTGACTGACCTTGGCTACAGGCGAGGAGGGAAGGCTCGAGAACTATAGGGCCTCTCTACCGGTGTCATGAAGAGATAGAACATTTAGAAAACGCTGACGTCATTTTCAGTTTATAACCTGTGGAAAAATGTGTATAGACCAGTACTCTCTTGAATTAAACGCTGTTACCTGACTTTTAAGACCGGGGCTCTGTCCATTCTTATAAAATATATAGGGTCTAAAAATATACAAACCCTTAAATGCATTGACAGAGTATTTAATTCTGATTGGGAAATAAAACAGAGGAATTTAGAATTCCTTCAACAGTTGGTCCTTCGAAGCCGGGATCTAAAATCCATCCCTGCCTTCTGGAGGTCGTACGCCGGAAAAAAACGTGCACGTTAATCATTTTTTTTTTTAAAGACCTGGCTTCTGGATTGAGGTTAAAAACAGGCCGGTGTTTAACCCAGATGGCAGATACGATGACAGGTCCAAACGAACCATTCTTTTCCCAGTCGGCAGCAGGTCAGTAGCCTTTATTCTCGAATTTGGGAGGGATTATTTAGGATATTATTGATTAAAATGTTATAAAGTAGTTAAATTTGATCAATAATAGGTGCTTGAATATTCTGAACAAATAAACTGGGTTTCTACCTTGGGTTTTAACCAAAATCGATAGGAAGAAAACAGGTCTGAAATTGACCTGTGGTAAGGTGCACTACCATAAATAAACTAGAGCTTAATAAATCCTGGTTTTGCAAGCCAGAAGGTTATTAAGGAAAGATATAGTACGCATTGGAGAATTAGGACGCTTGTTTTGTACAAATAGAATAACCATTAATTCAAAAAACATACCTAAATAAAGTTTGAACCTGAGTAGTCTATCTGTATATGGGAAGTAGTCTGACTACAAGAAGTAGCAGATAAGATATATATATAACAGGTGAGGATAAATAGGCGTGGTGAGAAGGCAGGGTAATACTCGGCAAACAGAATAATTGAACCGGTACGATGCTGAAAGAAATTAATATCCAAAAAGGAGAGGTTAACTTAGTCTAGAGTAGTGAGATATGAGACATTAACGTTGAAAGTCCCAAAAAGAATATCCTATGGGTGAAATGTGATGTCCGATCAAAAGTCTTCTATGGACGCGGTTCACAGGAAGGAAAATACATACTGATTTTTAATGAGGCACACATATAGTCAGACAGAAAAGCACTAAAAGTAACTAAGTAACGGTAAATTGCAAATTCGTAGAAAGACACGCACATAGAATTAGGGATTAAGAATGGGTGGAAATGCCTCAAAAGAAGCCCCCGGAACTAATGGGAGACGAGCGATATATGTTATATATATGGAACAGAAAGACAAGAGAAACATCGATTTTGGACGCGCAGGAAAAAAGGTTACATCTGACAAGACTCGAGAGGCGCTGCCCTCCGCTCCCGCAGATGAAAAAGTTAACCAATTGGGTGGGCGTGAGGGTAACAAACTATATCTTCCTCGATTATACCAACAATACAGAGATAATCCAGTCGACGAAATAGTGGTTATAAGAATACGGCTGCAGGAGCTACCTGTGAAATTACCACCCAAGTATGTGGATCCCGCTGAAGCCGATGGAGGTATAATGGAGTTATAGAAGGGAATAAAGTCGAGAAAAGTGGATAAGGTGAGTCAAAAGAAAAATATAAGATAACGAAATATAACGAAATTGGACATTTCGCCCGGGAGTGTAACACTCCCTGCAAACATCGTCAACAAGGTTGTAATTTAACTGTGGGGAAAGTCAGAGGCGACAATCGGGTAAAAAAAATAAAGAAGTGTCGGAAACTAGCGGGAGATTGCCGTTATAGGAGAACAAAGAGAGCAGGGAAACACAACCATTTTAATAGCGGGACACCAAGGTACAGTATTTGAGAGAGGCAGGCAGATTTGTGGCGTCGTTTTCTGAAAAGATGCTACAGCCAACAACGGACTTGCTAGACACTCAAAAGGGGCTATATAGTGCAACGCTTTGGACTATAAAATAGGTAACAATAGTTTAATCGTAAAAAGTTGGATTGTTTTTCCAAGTATTGATTTTTGGTAAGGTAACGCCAGTGAAATCAAAAAAAATGTAACGTATTCTAAACATTATCTGTTTTCCGTTTTCATTGCGGGGAAAAAATATACAAATAAAATGTCTTATCTTAAAGGGACAGTGCACGTTTATCACAGTGGTTTGAGAGTATGGCAGTGTATAAAATATTTTGGGATGACAATTTGAAGATAGACTGAATGAGTTACATGAAACATTGAGAGATTTAAAACAAATGATGTGAAGGGATTATCAGAATAATTAGGTTTCGTTGTTGTAGTAAAAGTTTGGGTCAAGGGGATTTCCCTGTTAAAAAAAACAACGAAAAGACAATTACGATTTATGTCCTTCGAAATGTTTTATAAAATTAGCGAATTTAGAGATATTGGTTGTGTGTTGTAAATTATAATTCAAGATTCGAACAGAGGTGATAAATTAGGTTTGGTTTATCGAACAACAATTATTTAAATTCATTGCCGAGATTGAGCGCTTGTTGATGACGTCACTCGCAAAGCACTTTTGGTCGCCACGGAAATTACGTTGTGACTGGGGGTAACGGAGAAAATTGTTTGTTAGAAGGAAAATGGGTGCATTAGTTTCGAGTCACTTTTCAGAAGTTGATAAAAATTACAAAATACATTTTTAACAGTAATTTGAGAGTTGCCAGGATAGTCAGGAAAGATGCTAAAAACTAGCAGTGAATACGTTAGGTAGGCATCATAAGATTTGTGGCGTTTGTTTGGATTGAATTAGGCTATGGGAGAGAGAGACTGGATGTCTGAATCGTAAAACATCGTGGTATTGGATTCCGATTGTTGTGATTCCAGGTTTGATTGTTTATGTAACACCAGTGAATTTGAGCACTGTTTCCATTGTGTGGAACCACGTTAGGGTATTTAAAGTTGAAAAGCAACCTCTATAGAAAAACATAACTGCATATGTTTCGGGAAATTAGCTAGGTTGAATTTGGTTATTCGAGGTTTTCCACTGATACGTAGACATCCGTAACAGGGGCAAGTTGTTTTTTTCTTGAGGAACTAACAGATGTAAACGTGAGTCTCTGAGTAATTTTGCCATCTGAAGCATTATAGTAGTGAATAGTTTGTTGTTAGCTGATGAAAGGGGTTTGTTTATTTGTTTACTAGTTATGGTGAATTTTAGGGTTTGATTTAACTTAGTTAAACATTGTGTTCTGGCGTGTTTAGGTAGGATTCTTTGTTCCGGGACGGATGGGAGTTACCTAAAATAAGTAAATTAAAGGAGCCATGGGAGAATGCGAATGCATATTTATTAAATATCGGGGATTAAATTACGGATTTCTTACACTGAGAAATGTACGACATTTGCGGCAGAGGGGAAAAGTAATACATTGGATAATGATGTTATCAGGTTTAATTGTATCTAAGGGTAGCATGTTCATTTAAGTAAACACATACATAGACGATGTTTAAAAAACTTATGATTAATGATTTGAGTCAAAGGGGAATTATAATTAGGTTTTAGTTATAGTTCACTTATTGAGTTTCTGAATCAAAGTAGCATAGTGAATGTTAGTTAGGCGTGTTGTGTCTCACTTTTAGAAGTCTCCTGGGATTATAATTTTGGGGAGAGTGGGGGAGAGAGTGGCCATAAACGACCAAATTGAAAAAGGTCTGCAAATATATACACATAAAACAATTGTTAGAACTATTTGTTTTAGTACAAAGGTATTTTAAAGAGGACGCTCACATATGGAACCTTATGAGTTTTTATTTTATGGGTTTTATTTATACAGGTGATTATTTTTATTTTAAGGATAAAGGGTTCTTTGTCGAATATGGTATGACCTTTTGACCTTATCGTGGCTATCTTTTGGGGTCTGATCAGCCCCGGGGGAGAGCCATTTGTATAATGAATTGTGGTCAGTTGGGTTACTAATCTTAAGGTAAATTAGTTATAAGGGAATGCTAGTTTGGGGTTTAGAATTATTGGTTGAATCACTGAATCTGATTTACAATATTAGCTGGGAAGTTTTTGAATTGGCTATTATGGATTTGATATTACAACAGAAAATAGTTATATTTATCATAGAGAATAAATAGGGGTGATAAATTACTGTAGATAAGGTATTCCATGTTATTGTCAGATAGAATACTGCGGATCCCTGAAGTAAAGAGCTGGTAAACCTCCACTCATCACTGTAAAACTCTCCCTGAAACACTTCAGCGAGCAGGCTTTTCTAATCGACATGGCCAGGGTATCCTGGAAGGATATTGATCTCATTCCGTCAGTAGAGGATGCCTGGATATATTTTTTAAATGACCTCCTAACCATCTTAAATAAACATGCCCCATTCAAGAAATTTAGAACCAGGAACATATATAGCCCTTGGTTCTCCCCAAACCTGACTGCCCTTAATTAACCAACACAAAAACATCCTATGGCGTTCTGCATTAGCATCGAACAGCCCCCGTGATATGCAGCTGTTCAGGGAAGCTAGAAACCATTATACACAGGCAGTTAGAAAAGCCAAAGCTAGCTTTTTCAAGCAGAAATTTGCTTCCTGCAACACTAACTCAAAAAAGTTCTGGGACACTGTAAAGTCCATGGAGAATAAGAACACCTCCTCCCAGCTGCCCACTGCACTGAAGATAGGAAACACTGTCACCACTGATAAATCCACCATAATTGAGAATTTCAATAAGCATTTTTCTACGGCTGGCCATGCTTTCAACCTGGCTACTCCTACCCCGGTCAACAGCACTGCACCCCCCACAGCAACTCGCCCAAGCCTTCCCCATTTCTCCTTCTCCCAAATCCGTTCAGCTGATGTTCTGAAAGAGCTGCAAAATCTGGACCCCTACAAATCAGCCAGCGGGCTAGACAATCTGGACCCTTTCTTTCTAAAATTATCTGCCGAAATTGTTGCCACCCCTATTACTAGCCTGTTCAACCTCTCTTTCGTGTCGTCTGAGATCCCCAAAGATTGGAAAGCAGCTGCGGTCATCCCCCTCTTCAAAGGGGGGGACACTCTTGATCCAAACTGCTACAGACCTATATCTATCCTCCCATGCCTTTCTAAGGTCTTCGAAAGGCAAGTCAACAAACAGATTACTGACCATTTCGAATCTCACCATACCTTCTCTGCTATGCAATCTGGTTTCAGATCTGGTCATGGGTGCACATCAGCCACGCTCAAGGTCCTAAACGATATCTTAACCGCCATCGATAAGAAACATTACTGTGCAGCCGTGTTCATTGATCTGGCCAAGGCTTTCGACTCTGTCAATCACCACATCCTCATCGGCAGACTCGACAGCCTTGGTTTCTCAAAGGATTGCCTCGCCTGGTTCACCAACTACTTCTCTGAAATCGGAGGGTCTGCTGTCTGGACCTCTGGCAGTCTCTATGGGGGTGCCACAGGGTTCAATTCTTGGACCGACTCTCTTCTCTAAATACATCAATGAGGTCGCTCTTGCTGCTGGTGAGTCTCTGATCCACCTCTACGCAGACGACACCATTCTGTATACTTCTGGCCCTTCTTTGGACACTGTGTTAACAACCCTCCAGGCAAACTTCAATGCCATACAACACTCCTTCCGTGGCCTCCAATTGCTCTTAAGTACAAGTAAAACTAAATGCATGCTCTTCAACCGATCGCTACCCGCACCTGCCCGCCTGTCCAACATCACTACTCTGGACGGCTCTGACTTAGAATACGTGGACAACTACAAATACTTAGGTGTCTGGTTAGACTGTAAACTCTCCTTCCAGACCCATATCAAATATCTCCAATCCAAAGTTAAATCTAGAATTGGCTTCCTATTTCGCAACAAAGCATCCTTCACTCATGCTGCAAAACGTACCCTTGTAAAACTGACCATCCTACCAATCCTCGACTTTGGCGATGTCATTTACAAAATAGCCTCCAATACCCTACTCAACAAATTGGATGCAGTCTATCACAGTGCAATCCGTTTTGTCACCAAAGCCCCATATACTACCCACCATTGCGACCTGTACGCTCTTGTTGGCTGGCCCTCGCTTCATACTCGTCGCCAAACCCACTGGCTCCATGTCATCTACAAGACCCTGCTAGGTAAAGTCCCCCCTTATCTCAGCTCGCTGGTCACCATAGCATCTCCTACCTGTAGCACACGCTCCAGCAGGTATATCTCTCTAGTCACCCCCAAAACCAATTCTTTCTTTGGCCGCCTCTCCTTCCAGTTCTCTGCTGCCAATGACTGGAACGAACTACAAAAAGCACTGAAACTGGAAACACTTATCTCCCTCACTAGCTTTAAGCACCAACTGTCAGAGCAGCTCACAGATTATTGCACCTGTACATAGCCCGCCTATATTTTAGCCCAAACAACTACCTCTTTCCCTACTATATTTAATTTATTTATTTATTTTGCTCCTTTGCACCCCATTATTTTTATTTCTACTTTGCACATTCTTCCATTGCAAATCTACCATTCCAGTGTTTTACTTGCTATATTGTATTTACTTTGCCACCATGGCCTTTTTTGCCTTTACCTCCCTTATCTCACCTCATTTGCTCACATCGTATATAGACTTGTTTATACTGTATTATTGACTGTATGTTTGTTTTGCTCCATGTGTAACTCTGTGTCGTTGTATGTGTCGAACTGCTTTGCTTTATCTTGGCCAGGTCGCAATTGTAAATGAGAACTTGTTCTCAACTTGCCTACCTGGTTAAATGAAGGTGAAATAAATTAAATAAATAAATAAATAAAGTGTTGGAAGGATTTCAATATGGTTAGCATTTGTTCAGGCTCTGGTGAACCATTAGGAGGTATTTTAAATAGTATTAAATTTGACAGGAATATAGGACATCTGTGGTGATTTAGGATTATTGTAAGGATTAAGATAGACTGATTACACTCTAAATTCCAAGCATCTGCCTCTAACCCTAGGAAGCTCTTTGCCACCTTCTCCTCCCTCCTGAATCCTCCTCCCCCTCCCCCCCCCTCCTCCCTCTCTGCAGATGACTTCGTCAACCATTTTGAAAAGAAGGTCGACGACATCCGATCCTCGTTTGCTAAGTCAAACGACACCGCTGGTTCTGCTCACACTGCCCTACCCTGTGCTCTGACCTCTTTCTCCCCTCTCTCTCCAGATGAAATCTCGCTTCTTGTGACGGCCGGCCGCCCAACAACCTGCCCGCTCGACCCTATCCCCTCCTCTCTTCTCCAGACCATTTCCGGGGACCTTCTCCCTTACCTCACCTCGCTCATCAACTCATCCCTGACCGCTGGCTACGTCCCTTCCGTCTTCAAGAGAGCGAGAGTTGCACCCCTTCTGAAAAACCTACACTCGATCCCTCCGATGTCAACAACTACAGACCAGTATCCCTTCTTTCTTTTCTCTCCAAAACTCTTGAACGTGCCGTCCTTGGCCAGCTCTCCCGCTATCTCTCTCAGAACGACCTTCTTGATCCAAATCAGTCAGGTTTCAAGACTAGTCATTCAACTGAGACTGCTCTTCTCTGCATCACGGAGGCACTCCGCACTGCTAAAGCTAACTCTCTCTCCTCTGCTCTCATCCTTCTAGACCTATCGGCTGCCTTTGATACTGTGAACCATCAGATCCTCCTCTCCACCCTCTCCGAGTTGGGCATCTCCGGCGCGGCCCACGCTTGGATTGCGTCCTACCTGACAGGTCGCTCCTACCAGGTGGCGTGGCGAGAATCTGTCTCCTCGCCACGCGCTCTCACCACTGGTGTCCCCCAGGGCTCTGTTCTAGGCCCTCTCCTATTCTCGCTATACACCAAGTCGCTTGGCTCTGTCATAACCTCACATGGTCTCTCCTATCATTGCTATGCAGACGACACACAATTAATCTTCTCCTTTCCCCCTTCTGATGACCAGGTGGCGAATCGCATCTCTGCATGTCTGGCAGACATATCAGTGTGGATGACGGATCACCACCTCAAGCTGAACCTCGGCAAGACGGAGCTGCTCTTCCTCCCGGGGAAGGACTGCCCGTTCCATGATCTCGCCATCACGGTTGACAACTCCATTGTGTCCTCCTCCCAGAGCGCTAAGAACCTTGGCGTGATCCTGGACAACACCCTGTCGTTCTCAACCAACATCATGGCGGTGGCCCATTCCTGTAGGTTCATGCTCTACAACATCCGCAGAGTACGACCCTGCCTCACACAGGAAGCGGCGCAGGTCCTAATCCAGGCACTTGTCATCTCCCGTCTGGATTACTGCAACTCGCTGTTGGCTGGGCTCCCTGCCTGTGCCATTAAACCCCTACAACTCATCCAGAACGCCGCAGCCCGTCTGGTGTTCAACCTTCCCAAGTTCTCTCACGTCACCCCGCTCCTCCGCTCTCTCCACTGGCTTCCAGTTGAAGCTCGCATCCGCTACAAGACCATGGTGCTTGCCTACGGAGCTGTGAGGGGAACGGCACCGCAGTACCTCCAGGCTCTGATCAGGCCCTACACCCAAGCAAGGGCACTGCGTTCATCCACTATCTGGCCTGCTCGCCTCCCTACCATTGAGGAAGTACAGTTCCCGCTGAGCCCAGTCAAAACTGTTCGCTGCTCTGGCCCCCCAATGGTGGAACAAACTCCCTCACGACGCCAGGACAGCGGAGTCAATCACCACCTTCCGGAGACACCTGAAACCCCACCTCTTCAAGGAATACCTAGGATAGGATAAGTAATCCTTCTCACCACCCCCCCCCTTAATGATTTAGATGCACTATTGTAAAGTGGCTGTTCCACTGGATGTCAGAAGGTGAATTCACCAATTTGTAAGTCGCTCTGGATAAGAGCGTCTGCTAAATGACTTAAATGTAAATGTTAAATGTATTAAGGAAATGTAAAAACTTTAGAGATGTCCACTTATAGACATGTTTTTTTTTCTAAAATCAAGGATTTTAGATAGTCAAACAGTGAGACGCTTAGTGGCATTTTGAGAGATAGCAGAGAAAGGAATTACTGTTTAAATCGGTAAATATATATATTTAAGAACATATATAAATAGCACAGATACTTCTTAAACTAGATAAGCCACTGGACAGAGAATTGATACAGGATTGGGATGAATGGATGCCCAAGAGAGAATTGGACATACATGATAATGTCAGAAAATAAGGATAATTTACTAATCCTACCTAAGTCATTATTTAGGGTATATAAGGTTGATACCTGGGCAGAGCCAGGTATCAAAAGGGGGGTGGGTAAGTTAGTGGTCTATTGGATAAGATACTAATAATAAAAAATAAATAAAAACATTTTGTAGCTATCAGATAAAACATATGAGAAACTGTTTGTTAACCAAGCCTGTATGTCCAGGATTTTATGCATTACAGGTGAAGTCATTCAATCCAGTCCCAGAGGCTTGTTGGGGGGACCATACCAAGGACTCCTGGTGACAGCTAGCTGAAAGAGCTTCCTGGATTCATATCGCACGGCGGGAAGGTAAGACACTACGACACTGTCGAACGGGAGGGTAAGACACTATGATACTGTCGAACAATAAACAGTGTTCGAGAGGAGAACTGGAATTAACAGAATTCCGGGGGCCATCTCTCGAATGAAAAAACCCTCCCTGTCTTTTCATCCCTGTTGTTGTTCATAGAAGTGAAGATGTGTCTGGCTCTTGCTAAGTGATGTGTTCTCGGGGAGAGGGTGGGGCTTCACATGGAAGCTGTTCGTCTGAGCTGTCTTATCATGGGTGACATATTCCTGATACAGCAAGTCCTACTTGAGTATGCGGAGAGTGGTAATTTGACCCATGGTTTAGACGATGAGGATTTTGTTCCAAAATAAGCATAAGAGATCCCTAGATCTGGGTAGACAGGAAGTTAGAGTAGAGGTTGGGAAGGATCTCTCAATGGAGTTTTATGCAGACCAAAATGGAGTCTCTAACTACATGGCAGTCTAGGACTCTGAGCCATTATGGCATATATTGGTGCAGGTTCCCATATTGATCGTGGACACAGGTCGTAGCTCATTTGGAGAGAGAGGGCTATATGAATCCCCTCACCCAGTATGGAAGAAGGTAGAGTAGAGTGAAGATGAGAGTTTTTGATTGTAATCAGGAGAGAGGGATGTATTGCATAAAGATACGCCGTACCCTTTAAACTGAAAATGAAGGAGGATCTAGGATTGTCCTACGCAGCGCATTGACAAACCAGTCTTTATTTGTAAAATAGCATTGGTGACTTGATATTGATTAAGTGCTTAATGCATAGACTTGTCCTTTGAATCAAGTGCTCAGAATATATCTTCCATGACAAACATTTAAAGTAGGCTCTTCAATAGCGATAATATGGTCATTTTAGAGGTAAAAATGGACAGAACGAGATAGCGGGCTGGTTAAGGCATCATAGGTAACAAGAGAAGCTGTGATGGCAGAGAGGTTATGGCGTTGGATTCGAAATGTGCTTAATGCATGGACTTTTCCTTTGATTCAAGTGCTCAGAATATATATTCCTTGAGAAACAGTTAAAATAGGCTCTTCAGTAGACAGTCTCATCTTCACAGAAGATAAATTGACAGAATGAGATAACTGACTGGTTAAGACCTTTTTGCTATTACAAACCAATCATTTTTTTTTTACATATCCTTGGTGACTTGATATGGATCATGTGCTTAACTTCATGCGACGAGCAATCCCGGATCCGGGATCCTATTTATAGCCTCAAGCTCATTAGCATAACGCAACGTAAACTATTCATGAAAATCGCAAATGGAATGAAATAAATATATTTGCTCTCAGGCTTAGACTTTTCTTAACAACACTGTCATCTCAGATTTTCAAAATATGCTTTTCAACCATAGCAAAACAAGCATTTGTGTAAGAGTATTGATAGCTAGCGTAGCATTTAGCATAGCATTTAGCGGGCAACATTTTCACAAAAACCAGAAATGCATTCAAATAAAATCATTTACCTTTGAAGAACGTCGGATGTTTTCAATGAGGAGACTCTCAGTTAGATAGCAAATGTTCAGTTTTTCCTGAAAGATTCTTTGTGTAGGAGAAATCGCTCCGTTTTGTACATCACTTTTGGCTACCAAAAAAAAACGAACATTCAGTCACCAAAACGCCAAACTTTTTTCCAAATTAACTCCATAATATCGACTGAAACATGGCAAACGTGGTTTAGAATCAATCCTCAAGGTGTTTTTCACATATCTCTTCATTGATATATCGTTCGTGGAAGTCTGCATTCTTCTCTGAATTAAATGGAAAAATACTTGCAGCTGAGGTTTACGCACCAATTTTGACGCAGGACACCGGGCGGACACCTGGTAAATGTGGTCTCTTATGGTCAATCTTCCAATGATATGCTTACAAATACGTCACAATGCTGCAGACACCTTGGGGAAACGGCAGAAATTGTGGGCTCTCTCCTTGCGCATTCACAGCCATATAAGGAGACATTGGAAAACAGCGCTTCAAAATTTTTGCTCATTTCCTGTTTGAAGTTTCATCTTGGTTTCGCCTGTAGCATCAGTTCTGTGGAACTCACAGATAATATCTTTGCAGTTTTGGAAACGTCAGAGTGTTTTCTTTCCAAAGCTGTCAATTATATGCATAGTCGAGCATCTTTTCGTGACCAAATATCTTGTTTAAAACGGGAACGTTTTTTTATCCAAAAATGAAATACTGCCCCTAGAGTTCAAAGAGGTAAATGCATGGACTTGTCCAGTGATTCAAGTGCTCAGAATATATCTGCCTTGACAAACAGTTCAAATAGGCTCTTCAGTACAGATACTGTTGTTTGTGTTAGATTTGTGATGGAAAATCTGAGAACCAAGTGGTTAAGTCCTTGAACTTGAAACCCAATTTTGTCTCCCTGCTCTTTTAAAAATCTTATTCTCAGTGAATAGTCCACTTGTACTTTCTCTGCACATAGTTTTTTGACTTGCACATTAAACTTCCAACCTTCACAGCATTGGAAAGGACTGAGGTTACTTCGCGCAGAAGATCAATATGTCGTGCCATCAAGTTGACCATTTTGCACCAATGATGTCTGTTTCCAAATCCCAATCCCTTTACTTGCATTCCAACAGCTGCAATGGCCGAGTTCTTTAGATGTTGGACCTGAATTTCAATGGGGTCTCCCCACCCATGTTCTTACCTTGCTCGAAGCGTATAGCCCACTTCTGCTTTCTCCTCATCACTTTGCTTAGATTCATACTGCTGCGATGGCTAAGTGGTTTAAGCTTTGCAAAAGTACTCCAGTGTTGTCTCCCCATACAGTTTTTAAAACTGCTTGCATCGCATTGACAAACCAGTATTTATTTGTCAAATAGCATTGGTGACTTGATATTGATGAAGTGCTTAATGCATAGACTTGTCCTTTGATTCAGGTGCTCAGAATATGTATTCCTTGAAAAACAGTTCAAATATGATCTTCAGTAGACAGTCTCGTCTTTACAGAAGTAAAATTGACAGAATGAGATAACCAACTGGTTAAGGCCTGATAGTTCAGATCACCATATACAATACCAAACATCGGCTGGTGTGGTGTAAAGCTCACTGCCATTGGACTCTGGAGCCGTGGAAATTAAATCTCTGGAGTGATGAATCACGCTTTACCATCTGGCAGTCCAACGGACGAATCTGGGTCTGGCAGATGCCAGGAGAACTCTACTTGCCTGAATGCATAGTGTAATTTGAAAAGTTTGGTGGAGGAGGAATAATGATCTGTTTTTCATGGATCGGGCCCCTTAGTTCCAGTGAAGATAAATCTTAACACTGCAGAATAAAATTACATTCTAGATATTCAGTTATTGGCTGAATGGTTAACGTGTTGGACTTGAATCACTGAATCTTTGGAAACTTGACGGCATCACATGTTGAGCCTATCATTACAAAATCTATAAATTCTATATAAAGCTGTGAAGGTTGGCCAGATTAAACTTCCATTCAAAAAAACAAGGCGTGGAGAAGTGCTCAAAACTAATGCACTACTGCACAGAAGTCCTGCAATTTTTCAGACATTGAAAGTGACTTCATATCTACAATTATTTGGATCACAATGCGACACTTTTTTGGGTTTGAACTCTGTGTGAACTCAAATCAAATCAAATTTATTTGTCACATACACATGGTTAGCAGATGTTAATGCGAGTGTAGTGAAATGCTTGTGCTTCTAGTTCCGACAATGCAGTAATAACCAACAAGTAATCTAACTAACAATTCCTAAACTACTGTCTTATACACAGTGTAAGGGGATAAAGAATATGTACATAAGGATATATGAATGAGTGATGGTACAGAGCAGCATATTCAAGATACAGTAGATGGTATCGAGTACAGTATATACATATGAGATGAGTATGTAAACAAAGTGGCATAGTTAAAGTGGCTAGTGATACATGTATTACATAAGGATGCAGTCGGTGATATAGAGTATAGTATATACGTATGCATATGAGAAGAATAATGTAGGGTAAGTAACATTATATAAGGTAGCATTGTTTAAAGTGGCTAGTGATATATTTACATAATTTCCCATCAATTCCCATTATTAAAGTGGCTGGAGTTGAGTCAGTGTCAGTGTGTTGGCAGCAGCCACTCAATGTTAGTGGTGGCTGTTTAACTGTCTGATGGCCTTGAGATAGAAGCTGTTTTTCAGTCTCTCGGCCCCAGCTTCGATGCACCTGTACTGACCTCGCCTTCTGGATGATAGCGGGGTGAACAGGCAGTGGCTCGGGTGGTTGATGTCCTTGATGACCTTTATGGCCTTCCTGTAACATCGGGTGGTGTAGGTGTCCTGGAGGGCAGGTAGTTTGCCCCCGGTGATGCGTTGTGCAGACCTCACTACCCTCTGGAGAGCCTTACGGTTGAGGGCGGAGCAGTTGCCGTACCAGGCGGTGATACAGCCCGCCAGGATGCTCTCGATTGTGCATCTGTAGAAGTTTGTGAGTGCTTTTGGTGACAAGCCGAATTTCTTCAGCCTCCTGAGGTTGAAGAGGCGCTGCTGCACCTTCTTCACGATGCTGTCTGTGTGAGTGGACCAATTCAGTTTGTCTGTGATGTGTATGCCGAGGAACTTAAAACTTGCTACTCTCTCCACTACTGTTCAATCGATGTGGAAGGGGGGTGTTCCCTCTGCTGTTTCCTGAAGTCCACAATCATCTCCTTAGTTTTGTTGACGTTGAGTGTGAGGTTATTTTCCTGACACCACACTCCGAGGGCCCTCACCTCCTCCCTGTAGGCCGTCTCGTCGTTGTTGGTAATCAAGCCTACCACTGTTGTGTCGTCCGCAAACTTGATGATTGAGTTGGAGGCGTGCGTGGCCACGCAGTCGTGGGTGAACAGGGAGTACAGGAGAGGGCTCAGAACGCACCCTTGTGGGGCCCCAGTGTTGAGGATCAGCGGGGAGGAGATGTTGTTACCTACCCTCACCACCTGGGGCGGCCCGTCAGGAAGTCCAGTACCCAGTTGCACAGGGCGGGGTCGAGACCCAGGGTCTCGAGCTTGATGATGAGCTTGGAGGGTACTATGGTGTTGAATGCCGAGCTGTAGTCGATGAACAGCATTCTCACATAGGTATTCCTCTTGTCCAGATGGGTTAGGGCAGTGTGCAGTGTGGTTGAGATTGCATCGTCTGTGGACCTATTTGGGCGGTAAGAAATTTGGAGTGGGTCTAGGGTGTCAGGTAGGGTGGAGGTGATATGGTCCTTGACTATTCTCTCAAAGCACTTCATGATGACGGAAGTGAGTGCTACGGGGCGGTAGTCGTTTAGCTCAGTTACCTTAGCTTTCTTGGGAACAGGAACAATGGTGGCCCTCTTGAAGCATGTGGGAACAGCAGACTGGTATAGGGATTGATTGAATATGTCCGTAAACACACCAGCCAGCTGGTCTGCGCATGCTCTGAGGGCGCGGCTGGGGATGCCGTCTGGGCCTGCAGCCTTGCGAGGTTAACACGTTTAAATGTTTTACTCACCTTATCACAATCTCAGTGCCTTCACAATAGACCCCCTGGAACACACCTAGTGTCTTCCCGCATCCTATGCTTCTTACCCTTTGGCAGATAGATCTGTACCTTGGAGAGTAAAAAATATTGCTACTGAAATGAAAACCAACTGCTCCCCCAGAATTACAACCATCTTCCACCACCTAGGGGAGTCTCGCCTCAAGCTTCCTGAACTCCTGCAGAGACAAAGTGGCTGCATCTGGACACAAGCACCTTGGCTAACTCATCAAACCCTGCAAACTAGACAACTCAAATGTCAGCATGTCTGGCCAAGGTTTGAGTTTAGGCCTGTCAGCAACCATTCATCTCCCCCTCAATCCCACCATTCATATCCCCCTCAATCCTGTTGTATTAAATGCCATAATCCTAACTTTAATTAAATAATTATGACTTAACATATCAGAGGTAGAGTATTTCTTTACTTAAACTCAGCTAACCGGAGAATGTACTGAACTCACACTATGGATGTGCAAAGTACAAGGTAAGCAGCTTTAAACAAAAATAATCATCATTTCAAAGTGCTAGGGATACAGTTTTGCACAGTTTTATGATGGATGTTTTTAATGTTTCACTGATGATAAGAGGCAAAGGGAAATCATGTCTTAGTCTTCACAGGAACCCAAGCAATTATTTCTGCAATATGATGATAGCCGGTATGATGGGCAGGGTGTGAAATGAAATCATTAGAAAGCCATAGTCCCCACTGTGCACTCAAAGACTTGCTGGAGACAGACAAGTCACAATTATTCCACTCCAACCTCTGTCGTAACTCTTGTTAAAACATGTTAATACTTCTATTCATTAAATACAATACTGAAGTAGTGGTTGAACTGGTATTGTGGGATTACTATTCTGCCCTACCAAGCAAAAAGACAGTAACTGACCGTGGAATTGAGGAAAAAATGGCTTTTATTTACCTTGGTAACTTTATACAGTTACTGCTAACATGACCCACATTTTCTCCAAATCACAATACAATAGAAGCAGGATACTTGTCCACATGATTTAGCATGTATTTAATGTAGCAAAAATGACATGAAATAATTTTCGACCAAAAGAGGAGTTACTGCCTTTTTGCTTGGTAAGACAGTATTGCTGTGCTAGTTGTGTGATAATACTAGTGATTGTAGTAGTAGGTAAAACTACGTAGCGTGGTAGTGATGATGAAAAATATTGGAAGAGTATCTGTGTAGTAAATTGACCTCATCTACAGGAGAAAATCTGTGAAGTAAAGACAGAGATAATAAACTCTTCCTATGCACACGTTCAACTCAAAGTGCAGCAATCCCCAAAGAAGCTTCACTTTTAAAATCAGTCGGAGCAATTCGTAACTGGGTCATTGTGAGTTTTTGTTTTGTGGGCACTTCATCACTCTGTGGGGAGCGTGTCAATGATGACCATAGGGCCTGCGTCACATGATTTACAAGGATGATAGCGGTGCATGTGATAATACTAATAATACCGTTTTATTGGACATTTAAGTAGGTCAACCTGAACAGAGTTATTCCGTGTCAGACAAAGGGAGGCCTTCAGAGAGCGCAAACAAACACACTCATCCATCAAACCCATACACCCTGAAGTTGAGCCGCTGTCTTCCGCTGTGGAGATATAATTTAGGTGCGGAAATGGCTATTGACTTGGCATGAATGCATTTTCATCCAATACAACTTTTCACTGTCAATGTGAAGGTGCAGATGTCAGATCTTAACTTGACCACTCTTTTGTTGCGTAGAATTTTCCTGATGCATCAAGAAATTCAAATGAGCCTTGTGATTTGCCAAAAATGTGTCCTATTACTGCAACATTCAAATGTACAAAAATGTATTTGAAATTCATCCATACACATCAACAACCATCGTTATATATAAAGTTGAAGTTGGAAATTTGCATACACCTTAGCCAAATACATTTAACTCGTTTTTAAACTACATTTAAAATAAGTTTTTCACAATTCCTTACATTTAATCCTAGTAAGAAATTCCCTCTCTTAGGTCAGTTAGGATCATCACTTTATTTTAAGAATGTGAAATGTCAGAATAATAGTAGAGATAATGATATATTTCAGCTTTTATTTCTTACATCACATTCCCAGTGGGTCAGAAGTTTACATACACTCAATTAGTATTTGGTAGCATTGTCTTTAAATTGTTTAACATGGGTCAAACATTTCGGGAAGCCTTCCACAAGCTTCCCACAATAAGTTGGGTGAGTTTTGGCCCATTCCTCCTGACAGAGCTGGTGTAACTGATTACGGGTTTGTAGGCCTCCTTGCTCGCATACGCTTTTTTCAGTTCTGCACACACATTTTCTATAGGATTGAGGTCAGGGCTTTGTGATGGCCACTCCAATACCTTGACTTTGTTGTCCTTAAGCCATTTGGAAGTATGCTTGGGGTCATTGTCCATTTGGAAGTCCCATTTGTGACCAAGCTTTAACTTCCTGACTGATGTCTTGAGATGTTGCTTCAATATATCCACATAATTGTCCTGCCTCATGATGCCATCTATTTTGTGAAGTGCACCAGTCCCTCCTGCAGCAAAGCTCCTACACAACATGATGCTGCCACCCCATGCTTCACGGTTGGGATGGTGTTCTTTGGCTTGCAAGTCTCCAAACATTATTATAGCCAACAGTTCTATTTTTGTTTCACCAGACCAGAGGTCATTTCTCCAAAAATTACTATCTTTGTTCGCATGTGCAGTTGTAAACTGTAGTCTGGCTATTTTATGGTGGTTTTGGAGCAGTGGCTTCTTCCTTGCTGAGTGGCCATTCAGGTTATGTCGATATAGGACTTGTTTTTACTGTGGATATAGATATCTTTGTACCTATTTCCTCCAGCATCTTCACAAGGTCCTTTGCTGTTGTTTCTGGGATTGATTTGCACTTTTCCACCAAAGTACGTTCATCTCTAGGAGACAGAACGCGTCTCCTTTCTGAGCGGTATGACGGCTGCGTGGTCCTGGTCATTGTTTGTACAGATGAACGTGGTATCTTCAGGCGTTTGGAAATTGCTCCCAAGGATGATCCAGACTTGAGGAGGTCTAAATTTTTTGGGCTGATTTCATTTGATTTTCCCATGATGTCAAGGTAGGCCTTGAAATACATCCTCAAGTACACCTCCAATTGACTCAAATGTTTCAGAATGAACAGGTAAGTGTTCCAACAGTCGAACAATAAAAAACAACGTTTCACTGTCAATCATGGTACTAGTATGCAAATCTGACACATTTCATCATAGAATGTAATTGACGTCAAAAGTACATTTTTTGTTGTTGAATTTTAACTAATCTGAACCCTTTTCCTAACCTTAACCTACTCCTCCTGACTTAAATCTCCTAACCTGCTACGAAAAGCAATTTTTGACAAAAGCTATATACCTTCTAGACAAAACCAGATTTACATTCCATCATCCTTCTTTTCTGAACCTCTCCTTTCCACTTTGAAGGGTGTTTTCTTTTCTTAGCTGCCCATTCCCCTCCCCCTCAGTTGTGTAGCTACAAGCTGTAACTAAAAAGAGACACTTACAATTGTTTTGTTAATTTTTAGTATGTGGCACCAAAAGCTTACTGAGATTGTACACTGACAGTATGACAGATGTACTTACACGTCATAAAAACAGAATGACATTTAGACACACAAACCCAGAATGAGAGAGAGCAATGGAATGGAAGGATACTGCACTGGAATGACCGGTTGATTTAGCTAAAGTTAGCTAGCTATATAGTTGACACTGCAGATATAATGTGATCGCTAGTTAGCTATTGCCACACACATCTGATTAATATATTTACTCTTTATGCCAATGGCAATGTGGCTAGTAGGCCAACAAACAGGGGGCAGCAGGGTAGCCTAGTGGTTAGAGTGTTGGGCTAGTAACCGAAAGGTTGCAAGTTAGAATCCCCGAGCTGACAAGGTACAAATCTGTCGTTCTGCCCCTGAACAGGCATTTAACCCACTGTTTCTAGGCCGTCATTGAAAATAAGACTTTGTTCTTAACTGACTTGCCTAGTTAAATAAAAAATCAATCATATGGGGAGATAAAATCAGGACTATTTCTTAGGCTTGTGCTTGGAAACCCATTTCATGAAGATCTGGACAAACGGTTATTGTGCTGACATTGGAACTTGGTAATGAGTGTTACAACTGAGGACTTTTTATGGGCTCAGCACTTCATCACTCAGCAGTCTCGTTCTGTGAGTTTGTCTGGCCTACCACTTCGAGCCGTTGCTGCTCCTAGACGTTTCCACTTTACAATAACAGCACTTACAGTTGACCGGGGCAGCTCCAGCAGATCAGATTGCAACCCAAAAAAGTAACAGACACATCTCAACATATACTGTTACACTTAGTGGGAGTACATTTTGGTGTGTTTAAACTTCTGACTGATATTGTTCATTTGCATAAATGTGCATAATATGTTCCATAAACTCTTGAGCTGTTCAAGCTAGAGACACCAAACCAACTCTCAAATGTTCAAGCAATCCGAACTTCAAAATTCTTCAAAACATTTTTATCCACTATAACTATATACATTTGCATACATTAGCATAAATTAACTCACTAACAAACGTTCACATGTTCAGGCAAACCCAACTTCAAATTGTTAAGAACTTGTATCAACTATAAATCACCGACAGTAACTTTTGAACAGTAACTCTTCAAGCTTGAGACACCGAACCAACTTTCACATGTTCAGGCTATCCTATCTTATCATATCCAATCAACCAATCAATCAATCTTCCCATCTACATCTGCATACTATTTAAACTATAACCAGTACCATTACTAGTGCAGCCACTACCACAACAATAATTTATTTCACAAACCATAAATACTTTAAAACAAACTAGCAAGCACACCATATTTTCTTCAGGAAATGTACTTTCCTTGTTTTCAATTACTTTCTTATCTGCCTTAAAGGCAGTTTGCCAGCCCAAGACAGAACGTACAATTGTTCAGACATAATAACACAATGATAACCCTAAATTACAATGCATGAGATTGTTGTGTGATGTGCCCCTCACTGTTTGACTGCTAAAGAGGGTCCTCAACATCAAAACGACAACTGAGAGAGGCCTCTTTAGAGGTGTGGTTGAGAATAACTAAATCTTGAGAGTTCCTTGTAAAAGTTATGTAGGACCATAAAGCTCTGGTCATAAATTGTGCCCTACATAGGGAACAGGATGCCATTTTGGTGCCAAAGTCTCTGCAATAGTGTGTGATTTCATATTTTTATGTTTGAATCATTTTCATTTAGATTTTTAAGGTTAACCACATTACAATGGTTTTGAGATGCAAAGATGATGTTGTATTATTTGTAGAAATATATATTTTTTCTTCTTCAGAATTTTGGAAATTCTCCCATTTTCATATCAGGCGACCCCACATGGGGCCACTTCCCCCAGTTTGGGAACCACTGGTTTAGGCTGGCATTCTGTAGGTTGTTTGGAAGGTAAGCAAAGATACTGTATAACTTGGCATTGTACATACATTGTATAGGCCTACAGTAACAGAAACAAAGGAGTATGCTCTGAGGAATACGTGTCAGTATTACAAATATCCACTGAGAAACAAATGGAAACCCTTTCTACTCAGCCGACGCACTTTCCACACCGTCAATTATTTATTCATACCATGGGGCAGCCTACATATTTCAGGTTCAGCAAGAATTGTTTCGCAAATCGAAGGAGACATATTCTATTTCCACCCCTGAGTCCCCCACAACACATTAATTTCATTTTGTGGCTCGGCTCCTAGGCTTCTGCAGTGATAAATCTAATTAACAGGTCTCGGAGCCAATGTCCGCAACCATTTTTCCCGCGGTTAAACTTGCACTCTGACAGGACATCCGCCTGAACACGGCGACTCGTGGTTTTGAATTAGTACTCTCCAGCCAGTGAATCAGGGGGTTAGGTGAGGAAGCTAATGAGGTGGAATGGGAGATGTGATTATATGTATAATTCACTCATCGTAATGGGCAGTAACTCGGGGCATTGTGTATGAGTGATGCATGGGCGAGAAACAGGCAGGGGACAGCTCTCTTTATGGAACCAAAATCTAAGTAGTCAAATACATAGGACCAGGTAGATATGGAAGACATAATGCAGCTGTATCAAATAAGTATGTTAAATCTATTAGGGCCTGTTTCAGTGACACAGATAAAGCCTAGTCCTGTACTAAAATTGTATTTCAGTGGTGAATCTCAATTCAAATAGCTGTTTATTCCAATACTAATTAATTAGGGTGCTTATATTGATCCTGTTACAAACTTGTACAAGAGTGTAATGGAAATGTGTTTCTTGCATAACCCATCTCCGCCTGAGACACCCACAGGGAGGGAGGTCACCAATGCACAGTGCCCCTGGAGCAATTGGGGTTAAGCGCCTTGCTCAAGGGCACAGCAACAGATTTTTTTCAACTGTACTGGCCCAAAGCTCTAGGCTTAATTAATCTGTGTGCAGGGTAACCGGGAGTTTTAATGATATATTATTAAAACTAGTTGGGAATAAAGACAGGGCAGGGATAAACATTTAGCAATGGAATCTTAATTATGACGGCATTGGTTCATTTACATTACTCTATATGGGACTTAATCAAGATGAGTGGCAGTCACTCAAAGGCCCTATTTCATATTGAAGTGTTGGGTGGAATTTGTCACCTTTCTTAGAAATTCATTTCCCCCCCTCCCCATTTCATTCCATTGCAAAACTTTGGCCAACATTGATGTCTCTTTGTCCTGCAGCGAAATGTAATCCCGATTTCAGGCGACAGCCATCATGTCAGTTATTACACTCAAGTCTGGAGGTAATTAATTTTATTGGAGCGGGTAATCGATTCCTGGTGAAAGGAGAGATTGAACAGATACTGTAGCTTCCCTCCTGCATTCTTTTTGGACTGACATTCCTTACTTCCCATTCTGAAAGGGCTAACTTTGGCTAAGCCATTAGCTCTAAATGAAATAGTAGCATGTCCAAGGCCCGAAGCCAGCCCGATAAACCCAAAGAGCCTTTTAGCTTCTGCTCGTTGGCATTGTACCATGACAATACAGTGCTGCTTTCCACTGAATATCCCTCAGTGTCTGAGTGAACAGTATCAGAACAAAAAATCATTTTATCTAGACAAAATCTATTGTGTAATGGGAATTGTAGCAGACTGCAGATAATTTTTCTTGGAGTGGATTTCTACTAAGATTTGCTTATCAAATGCCTTTGTTGACACTGCCTGTTCTTTATTCGGGCTATCCTACAGCCGGTGTCTATAGGAAGTATATTCTTTGTATATAACTTTTTTGTAAAAAAAAGGTAAATATTTCAAGTAAAGGGCTCTGCCACATTTCTATCTAGATGCTTTAGTAAAATAAGCTGTTGCTGGAAGTTGATTTTGTGCTCCTGAGTGGTGCGGTGGTCTAAGGCACTGTATCTCAGTGCTAGAGGCTACAGATGCCTTGGTTCAAATCCAGGCTCTATCACAACTGGCTGTATTTGGGGAGTCTCATAGGGTGCTGCTTAATTGGCCCACTGTCAACTGGGTTTGGCTGGTGTAGGCTGTCATTGTAAATAAGAGTTCTTACTTCTGTTATTAAATTTAAAAAATGTAATGTCTGCAAACTCTGCAAAGGAATGCCAGAGAGAATTTGAAAGTTTTTCTAACTGCCATTATAAACTGGGTGGTTCGAGGCCTGAATTCTGATTGGCTGACATATACATTTGTATTGCTCTAATTACGTTGGTAACCAGTTTATAACAGCAATAAGGCACCTCGGGGGTTTGGAGTATATGGCCAATATACCACGGCTAAGGGTTTTGAGTCATGCCTAAGAACAGCCCTTAGCCGTGGTATATTGGCCATATACCACACACCCCCGGGCCTTATTGCTTAATAACAGCACACAAATGAGACTTAACATTTCCAAAGACAGAGGAGGGGAAATATGAATTGGGTTGATATGTGAGAGCGTGAATGAATTCTTGGCTTCAATGATAAGAGACAGCGCTGAAAGTGGCCTTTGGCAGTCCTGTATAACCTACTAAAAATAAGCTGACATTTTGCATTCGAAAAAAATCCCATCACCAAATGCTTGGCAAATTCGGAAGCATGTTGTGGTCAAAATCGAACACCTTCTGCTGGAGTTATGTATCTGGAAATGTGTTTTTTATGGACTAAATTAGGTCTCTACTTTTGAAAAGCTCTATTTGGGGCAGTCTTGAGTTAATAAGGTTGATGACTGCGCCCCCAGGGAAAATCTAAAAAAAATCCCCATAAAAGTCTGTCAGTTTAAGTTAGAGATATCTGTTTTTCTGCACTAGATGCATCTCAATCCAACGCATCCGTCTGTGTCGCACTTCCACACCTGTGGTGAAAGGTCAGAGCTAGAGAGGTGTTTGTCAGACCATAAGACTTCTGTGGTGAAAGGTCAGAGCTAGAGAGGTGTTTGTTAGACCATAAGACTTCTGTGGTGAAAGGTCAGAGCTAGAGAGGTGTTTGTCAGACCATGAGACATCTGTGGTGAAAGGTCAGAGCTAGAGATTAGTGTTTGTCAGACCATGAGACATCTGTGATGAAAGGTCAGAGCTAGAGATTGGTGTTTGTCAGACCAGGAGATATCTGTGATGAAAGGTCAGAGCTAGAGATTGGTGTTTGTCAGACCACGAGACATCTGTGATGAAAGGTCAGAGCTAGAGATTGGTGTTTGTCAGACCACGAGACATCTGTGATGAAAGGTCAGAGCTAGAGATTGGTGTTTGTCAGACCATGAGACATCTGTGATGAAAGGTCAGAGCTAGAGATTGGTGTTTGTCAGAGCACGAGACATCTGTGATGAAAGGTCAGAGCTAGAGATTGGTGTTTGTCAGACCATGAGACATCTGTGATGAAAGGTCAGAGCTAGAGATTGGTGTTTGTCAGACAATGAGACATCTGTGATGAAAGGTCAGAGCTAGAGATTGGTGTTTGTCAGACCATGAGACATCTGTGGTGAAAGGTCAGAGCTAGAGATTAGTGTTTGTCAGACCACGAGACATCTGTGGTGAAAAGTCAGAGCTAGAGATTGGTGTTTGTCAGACCATGAGACTTCTGTGGTGAAAGGTCAGAGCTAGAGATTGGTGTTTGTCAGACCACGAGACATCTGTGATGAAAGGTCAGAGCTAGAGATTGGTGTTTGTCAGACCATGAGACTTCTGTGGTGAAAGGTCAGAGCTAGAGATTGGTGTTTGTCAGACCATGAGACATCTGTGATGAAAGGTCAGAGCTAGAGAGCCGTGTTTGTCAGACCACGAGACATCTGTGGTGAAAGGTCAGAGCTAGAGATTGGTGTTTGTCAGACCACGAGACATCTGTGGTGAAAGGTCAGAGCTAGAGATTGGTGTTTGTCAGACCATGAGACTTCTGTGGTGAAAGGTCAGAGCTAGAGAGGTGTTTGTCAGACCACGAGACATCTGTGATGAAAGGTCAGAGCTAGAGAGGTGTTTGTCAGACCACGAGACATCTGTGATGAAAGGTCAGAGCTAGAGATTGGTGTTTGTCAGACCACGAGACATCTGTGATGAAAGGTCAGAGCTAGAGATTGGTGTTTGTCAGACCACGAGACATCTGTGATGAAAGGTCAGAGCTAGAGATTGGTGTTTGTCAGACAATGAGACTTCTGTGGTGAAAGGTCAGAGCTAGAGATTGGTGTTTGTCAGACCACGAGACATCTGTGATGAAAGGTCAGAACGAGAGAGCCATATTTGTCAGACCACGAGACATCTGTGATGAAAGGTCAGAGCTAGAGATTGGTGTTTGTCAGACAATGAGACTTCTGTGGTGAAAGGTCAGAGCTAGAGATTGGTGTTTGTCAGACCACGAGACATCTGTGATGAAAGGTCAGAGCTAGAGAGGTGTTTGTCAGACCATGAGACATCTGTGGTGAAAGGTCAGAGCTAGAGATTGGTGTTTGTCAGACCACGAGACATCTGTGGTGAAAGGTCAGAGCTAGAGATTGGTGTTTGTCAGACCATGAGACTTCTGTGGTGAAAGGTCAGAGCTAGAGATTGGTGTTTGTCAGACCACGAGACATCTGTGATGAAAGGTCAGAGCTAGAGATTGGTGTTTGTCAGACCATGAGACTTCTGTGGTGAAAGGTCAGAGCTAGAGATTGGTGTTTGTCAGACCACGAGACATCTGTGGTGAAAGGTCAGAGCTAGAGATTGGTGTTTGTCAGACCATGAGACTTCTGTGGTGAAAGGTCAGAGCTAGAGAGGTGTTTGTCAGACCACGAGACATCTGTGATGAAAGGTCAGAGCTAGAGAGGTGTTTGTCAGACCACGAGACATCTGTGATGAAAGGCCAGAGCTAGAGATTGGTGTTTGTCAGACCACGAGACATCTGTGATGAAAGGTCAGAGCTAGAGATTGGTGTTTGTCAGACCACGAGACATCTGTGATGAAAGGTCAGAGCTAGAGATTGGTGTTTGTCAGACAATGAGACTTCTGTGGTGAAAGGTCAGAGCTAGAGATTGGTGTTTGTCAGACCACGAGACATCTGTGATGAAAGGTCAGAGCTAGAGAGGTGTTTGTCAGACCACGAGACATCTGTGATGAAAGGTCAGAGCTAGAGATTGGTGTTTGTCAGACAATGAGACTTCTGTGGTGAAAGGTCAGAGCTAGAGAGGTGTTTGTTAGACCATAAGACTTCTGTGGTGAAAGGTCAGAGCTAGAGAGGTGTTTGTCAGACCATGAGACATCTGTGGTGAAAGGTCAGAGCTAGAGATTGGTGTTTGTCAGACCATGAGACATCTGTGATGAAAGGTCAGAGCTAGAGATTGGTGTTTGTCAGACCAGGAGATATCTGTGATGAAAGGTCAGAGCTAGAGATTGGTGTTTGTCAGACCACGAGACATCTGTGATGAAAGGTCAGAGCTAGAGATTGGTGTTTGTCAGACAATGAGACATCTGTGATGAAAGGTCAGAGCTAGAGATTGGTGTTTGTCAGACCACGAGACATCTGTGATGAAAGGTCAGAGCTAGAGATTGGTGTTTGTCAGACCACGAGACATCTGTGATGAAAGGTCAGAGCTAGAGATTGGTGTTTGTCAGACCATGAGACATCTGTGATGAAAGGTCAGAGCTAGAGATTGGTGTTTGTCAGACAATGAGACATCTGTGATGAAAGGTCAGAGCTAGAGATTGGTGTTTGTCAGACCACGAGACATCTGTGATGAAAGGTCAGAGCTAGAGATTGGTGTTTGTCAGACCATGAGACTTCTGTGGTGAAAGGTCAGAGCTAGAGATTGGTGTTTGTCAGACCACGAGACATCTGTGGTGAAAGGTCAGAGCTAGAGAGGTGTTTGTCAGACCATGAGACATCTGTGATGAAAGGTCAGAGCTAGAGATTGGTGTTTGTCAGACCACGAGACATCTGTGATGAAAGGTCAGAGCTAGAGATTGGTGTTTGTCAGACCATGAGACATCTGTGATGAAAGGTCAGAGCTAGAGATTGGTGTTTGTCAGACCATGAGACTTCTGTGATGAAAGGTCAGAGCTAGAGAGGTGTTTGTCAGACCATGAGACATCTGTGATGAAAGGTCAGAACGAGAGAGCCGTATTTGTCAGACCACGAGACATCTGTGGTGAAAGGTCAGAGCTAGAGAGGTGTTTGTCAGACCACGAGACATCTGTGGTGAAAGGTCAGAGCTAGAGAGGTGTTTGTCAGACCACGAGACATCTGTGGTGAAAGGTCAGAGCTAGAGAGGTGTTTGTCAGACCACGAGACATCTGTGATGAAAGGTCAGAGCTAGAGAGGTGTTTGTCAGACCACGAGACATCTGTGATGAAAGGTCAGAGCTAGAGATTGGTGTTTGTCAGACCACGAGACATCTGTGATGAAAGGTCAGAGCTAGAGATTGGTGTTTGTCAGACCACGAGACATCTGTGATGAAAGGTCAGAGCTAGAGATTGGTGTTTGTCAGACAATGAGACTTCTGTGGTGAAAGGTCAGAGCTAGAGATTGGTGTTTGTCAGACCACGAGACATCTGTGATGAAAGGTCAGAACGAGAGAGCCGTATTTGTCAGACCACGAGACATCTGTGATGAAAGGTCAGAGCTAGAGATTGGTGTATGTCAGACAATGAGACTTCTGTGGTGAAAGGTCAGAGCTAGAGATTGGTGTTTGTCAGACCACTAGACATCTGTGATGAAAGGTCAGAGCTAGAGAGGTGTTTGTCAGACCATGAGACATCTGTGGTGAAAGGTCAGAGCTAGAGATTGGTGTTTGTCAGACCACGAGACATCTGTGGTGAAAGGTCAGAGCTAGAGATTGGTGTTTGTCAGACCATGAGACTTCTGTGGTGAAAGGTCAGAGCTAGAGATTGGTGTTTGTCAGACCACGAGACATCTGTGATGAAAGGTCAGAGCTAGAGATTGGTGTTTGTCAGACCATGAGACTTCTGTGGTGAAAGGTCAGAGCTAGAGATTGGTGTTTGTCAGACCACGAGACATCTGTGGTGAAAGGTCAGAGCTAAAGATTGGTGTTTGTCAGACCATGAGACTTCTGTGGTGAAAGGTCAGAGCTAGAGAGGTGTTTGTCAGACCACGAGACATCTGTGATGAAAGGTCAGAGCTAGAGAGGTGTTTGTCAGACCACGAGACATCTGTGATGAAAGGCCAGAGCTAGAGATTGGTGTTTGTCAGACCACGAGACATCTGTGATGAAAGGTCAGAGCTAGAGATTGGTGTTTGCCAGACCACGAGACATCTGTGATGAAAGGTCAGAGCTAGAGATTGGTGTTTGTCAGACAATGAGACTTCTGTGGTGAAAGGTCAGAGCTAGAGATTGGTGTTTGTCAGACCACGAGACATCTGTGATGAAAGGTCAGAACGAGAGAGCCGTATTTGTCAGACCACGAGACATCTGTGATGAAAGGTCAGAGCTAGAGATTGGTGTTTGTCAGACAATGAGACTTCTGTGGTGAAAGGTCAGAGCTAGAGAGGTGTTTGTCAGACCACGAGACATCTGTGGTGAAAGGTCAGAGCTAGAGATTAGTGTTTGTCAGACCATGAGACATCTGTGATGAAAGGTCAGAGCTAGAGATTGGTGTTTGTCAGACCAGGAGATATCTGTGATGAAAGGTCAGAGCTAGAGATTGATGTTTGTCAGACCACGAGACATCTGTGATGAAAGGTCAGAGCTAGAGATTGGTGTTTGTCAGACCACGAGACATCTGTGATGAAAGGTCAGAGCTAGAGATTGGTGTTTGTCAGACCACGAGACATCTGTGATGAAAGGTCAGAGCTAGAGATTGGTGTTTGTCAGAGCACGAGACATCTGTGATGAAAGGTCAGAGCTAGAGATTGGTGTTTGTCAGACCACGAGACATCTGTGATGAAAGGTCAGAGCTAGAGATTGGTGTTTGTCAGACAATGAGACATCTGTGATGAAAGGTCAGAGCTAGAGATTGGTGTTTGTCAGACAACGAGACATCTGTGATGAAAGGTCAGAGCTAGAGATTGGTGTTTGTCAGACCATGAGACTTCTGTGGTGAAGGGTCAGAGCTAGAGATTGGTGTTTGTCAGACCACGAGACATCTGTGGTGAAAGGTCAGAGCTAGAGAGGTGTTTGTCAGACCATGAGACATCTGTGGTGAAAGGTCAGAGCTAGAGAGGTGTTTGTCAGACCATGAGACATCTGTGATGAAAGGTCAGAGCTAGAGAGGTGTTTGTCAGACCATGAGACATCTGTGGTGAAAGGTCAGAGCTAGAGATTGGTGTTTGTCAGACCACGAGACATCTGTGGTGAAAAGTCAGAGCTAGAGATTGGTGTTTGTCAGACCATGAGACTTCTGTGGTGAAAGGTCAGAGCTAGAGATTGGTGTTTGTCAGACCACGAGACATCTGTGATGAAAGGTCAGAGCTAGAGATTGGTGTTTGTCAGACCATGAGACTTCTGTGGTGAAAGGTCAGAGCTAGAGATTGGTGTTTGTCAGACCACGAGACATCTGTGATGAAAGGTCAGAACGAGAGAGCCGTATTTGTCAGACCACGAGACATCTGTGGTGAAAGGTCAGAGCTAGAGATTGGTGTTTGTCAGACCACGAGACATCTGTGGTGAAAGGTCAGAGCTAGAGATTGGTGTTTGTCAGACCATGAGACTTCTGTGGTGAAAGGTCAGAGCTAGAGAGGTGTTTGTCAGACCACGAGACATCTGTGATGAAAGGTCAGAGCTAGAGAGATGTTTGTCAGACCACGAGACATCTGTGATGAAAGGTCAGAGCTAGAGATTGGTGTTTGTCAGACCACGAGACATCTGTGATGAAAGGTCAGAGCTAGAGATTGGTGTTTGTCAGACCACGAGACATCTGTGATGAAAGGTCAGAGCTAGAGATTGGTGTTTGTCAGACAATGAGACTTCTGTGGTGAAAGGTCAGAGCTAGAGATTGGTGTTTGTCAGACCACGAGACATCTGTGATGAAAGGTCAGAACGAGAGAGCCGTATTTGTCAGACCACGAGACATCTGTGATGAAAGGTCAGAGCTAGAGATTGGTGTTTGTCAGACAATGAGACTTCTGTGGTGAAAGGTCAGAGCTAGAGATTGGTGTTTGTCAGACCACGAGACATCTGTGATGAAAGGTCAGAGCTAGAGAGGTGTTAGTCAGACCATGAGACATCTGTGGTGAAAGGTCAGAGCTAGAGATTGGTGTTTGTCAGACCACGAGACATCTGTGGTGAAAGGTCAGAGCTAGAGATTGGTGTTTGTCAGACCATGAGACTTCTGTGGTGAAAGGTCAGAGCTAGAGATTGGTGTTTGTCAGACCACGAGACATCTGTGATGAAAGGTCAGAGCTAGAGATTGGTGTTTGTCAGACCATGAGACTTCTGTGGTGAAAGGTCAGAGCTAGAGATTGGTGTTTGTCAGACCACGAGACATCTGTGGTGAAAGGTCAGAGCTAGAGATTGGTGTTTGTCAGACCATGAGACTTCTGTGGTGAAAGGTCAGAGCTAGAGAGGTGTTTGTCAGACCACGAGACATCTGTGATGAAAGGTCAGAGCTAGAGAGGTGTTTGTCAGACCACGAGACATCTGTGATGAAAGGTCAGAGCTAGAGATTGGTGTTTGTCAGACCACGAGACATCTGTGATGAAAGGTCAGAGCTAGAGATTGGTGTTTGTCAGACCACGAGACATCTGTGATGAAAGGTCAGAGCTAGAGATTGGTGTTTGTCAGACAATGAGACTTCTGTGGTGAAAGGTCAGAGCTAGAGAGGTGTTTGTCAGACCACGAGACATCTGTGATGAAAGGTCAGAACGAGAGAGCCGTATTTGTCAGACCACGAGACATCTGTGATGAAAGGTCAGAGCTAGAGATTGGTGTTTGTCAGACAATGAGACTTCTGTGGTGAAAGGTCAGAGCTAGAGAGGTGTTTGTCAGACCACGAGACATCTGTGATGAAAGGTCAGAGCTAGAGAGGTGTTTGTCAGACCACAAGACATCTGTGATGAAAGGTCAGAGCTAGAGATTGGTGTTTGTCAGACAATGAGACTTCTGTGGTGAAAGGTCAGAGCTAGAGATTGGTGTTTGTCAGACCACGAGACATCTGTGGTGAAAGGTCAGAGCTAGAGATTGGTGTTTGTCAGACCATGAGACATCTGTGGTGAAAGGTCAGAGCTAGAGAGGTGTTTGTCAGACCATGAGACATCTGTGATGAAAGGTCAGAGCTAGAGAGGTGTTTGTCAGACCATGAGACATCTGTGGTGAAAGGTCAGAGCTAGAGATTAGTGTTTGTCAGACAATGAGACATCTGTGATGAAAGGTCAGAGCTAGAGAGGTGTTTGTCAGATCATGAGACATCTGTGATGAAAGGTCAGAGCTAGAGAGGTGTTTGTCAGACCACGAGACATCTGTGATGAAAGGTCAGAGCTAGAGATTAGTGTTTGTCAGACCACGAGACATCTGTGATGAAAGGTCAGAGCTAGAGATTGGTGTTTGTCAGACCACGAGACATCTGTGATGAAAGGTCAGAGCTAGAGATTGGTGTTTGTCAGACCACGAGACATCTGTGATGAAAGGTCAGAGCTAGAGATTGGTGTTTGTCAGACAATGAGACTTCTGTGGTGAAAGGTCAGAGCTAGAGATTGGTGTTTGTCAGACCACGAGACATCTGTGATGAAAGGTCAGAACGAGAGAGCCGTATTTGTCAGACCACGAGACATCTGTGATGAAAGGTCAGAGCTAGAGATTGGTGTATGTCAGACAATGAGACTTCTGTGGTGAAAGGTCAGAGCTAGATATTGGTGTTTGTCAGACCACTAGACATCTGTGATGAAAGGTCAGAGCTAGAGAGGTGTTTGTCAGACCATGAGACATCTGTGGTGAAAGGTCAGAGCTAGAGATTGGTGTTTGTCAGACCACGAGACATCTGTGGTGAAAGGTCAGAGCTAGAGATTGGTGTTTGTCAGACCATGAGACTTCTGTGGTGAAAGGTCAGAGCTAGAGATTGGTGTTTGTCAGACCACGAGACATCTGTGATGAAAGGTCAGAGCTAGAGATTGGTGTTTGTCAGACCACGAGACATCTGTGATGAAAGGTCAGAGCTAGAGATTGGTGTTTGTCAGACCATGAGACTTCTGTGGTGAAAGGTCAGAGCTAGAGATTGGTGTTTGTCAGACCACGAGACATCTGTGATGAAAGGTCAGAACGAGAGAGCCGTATTTGTCAGACCACGAGACATCTGTGGTGAAAGGTCAGAGCTAGAGATGGTGTTTGTCAGACCACGAGACATCTGTGGTGAAAGGTCAGAGCTAGAGATTGGTGTTTGTCAGACCATGAGACTTCTGTGGTGAAAGGTCAGAGCTAGAGAGGTGTTTGTCAGACCACGAGACATCTGTGATGAAAGGTCAGAGCTAGAGAGGTGTTTGTCAGACCACGAGACATCTGTGATGAAAGGTCAGAGCTAGAGATTGGTGTTTGTCAGACCACGAGACATCTGTGATGAAAGGTCAGAGCTAGAGATTGGTGTTTGTCAGACCACGAGACATCTGTGATGAAAGGTCAGAGCTAGAGATTGGTGTTTGTCAGACAATGAGACTTCTGTGGTGAAAGGTCAGAGCTAGAGATTGGTGTTTGTCAGACCACGAGACATCTGTGATGAAAGGTCAGAACGAGAGAGCCGTATTTGTCAGACCACGAGACATCTGTGATGAAAGGTCAGAGCTAGAGATTGGTGTATGTCAGACAATGAGACTTCTGTGGTGAAAGGTCAGAGCTAGAGATTGGTGTTTGTCAGACCACTAGACATCTGTGATGAAAGGTCAGAGCTAGAGAGGTGTTTGTCAGACCATGAGACATCTGTGGTGAAAGGTCAGAGCTAGAGATTGGTGTTTGTCAGACCACGAGACATCTGTGGTGAAAGGTCAGAGCTAGAGATTGGTGTTTGTCAGACCATGAGACTTCTGTGGTGAAAGGTCAGAGCTAGAGATTGGTGTTTGTCAGACCACGAGACATCTGTGATGAAAGGTCAGAGCTAGAGATTGGTGTTTGTCAGACCATGAGACTTCTGTGGTGAAAGGTCAGAGCTAGAGATTGGTGTTTGTCAGACCACGAGACATCTGTGGTGAAAGGTCAGAGCTAAAGATTGGTGTTTGTCAGACCATGAGACTTCTGTGGTGAAAGGTCAGAGCTAGAGATTGGTGTTTGTCAGACCACGAGACATCTGTGATGAAAGGTCAGAACGAGAGAGCCGTATTTGTCAGACCACGAGACATCTGTGATGAAAGGTCAGAGCTAGAGATTGGTGTTTGTCAGACAATGAGACTTCTGTGGTGAAAGGTCAGAGCTAGAGATTGGTGTTTGTCAGACCACGAGACATCTGTGATGAAAGGTCAGAGCTAGAGAGGTGTTAGTCAGACCATGAGACATCTGTGGTGAAAGGTCAGAGCTAGAGATTGGTGTTTGTCAGACCACGAGACATCTGTGGTGAAAGGTCAGAGCTAGAGATTGGTGTTTGTCAGACCATGAGACTTCTGTGGTGAAAGGTCAGAGCTAGAGATTGGTGTTTGTCAGACCACGAGACATCTGTGATGAAAGGTCAGAGCTAGAGATTGGTGTTTGTCAGACCATGAGACTTCTGTGGTGAAAGGTCAGAGCTAGAGATTGGTGTTTGTCAGACCACGAGACATCTGTGGTGAAAGGTCAGAGCTAGAGATTGGTGTTTGTCAGACCATGAGACTTCTGTGGTGAAAGGTCAGAGCTAGAGAGGTGTTTGTCAGACCACGAGACATCTGTGATGAAAGGTCAGAGCTAGAGGTGTTTGTCAGACCACGAGACATCTGTGATGAAAGGTCAGAGCTAGAGATTGGTGTTTGTCAGACCACGAGACATCTGTGATGAAAGGTCAGAGCTAGAGATTGGTGTTTGTCAGACCACGAGACATCTGTGATGAAAGGTCAGAGCTAGAGATTGGTGTTTGTCAGACAATGAGACTTCTGTGGTGAAAGGTCAGAGCTAGAGAGGTGTTTGTCAGACCACGAGACATCTGTGATGAAAGGTCAGAACGAGAGAGCCGTATTTGTCAGACCACGAGACATCTGTGATGAAAGGTCAGAGCTAGAGATTGGTGTTTGTCAGACAATGAGACTTCTGTGGTGAAAGGTCAGAGCTAGAGAGGTGTTTGTCAGACCACTAGACATCTGTGATGAAAGGTCAGAGCTAGAGAGGTGTTTGTCAGACCACAAGACATCTGTGATGAAAGGTCAGAGCTAGAGATTGGTGTTTGTCAGACAATGAGACTTCTGTGGTGAAAGGTCAGAGCTAGAGATTGGTGTTTGTCAGACCACGAGACATCTGTGGTGAAAGGTCAGAGCTAGAGATTGGTGTTTGTCAGACCATGAGACATCTGTGGTGAAAGGTCAGAGCTAGAGAGGTGTTTGTCAGACCATGAGACATCTGTGATGAAAGGTCAGAGCTAGAGAGGTGTTTGTCAGACCATGAGACATCTGTGGTGAAAGGTCAGAGCTAGAGATTAGTGTTTGTCAGACAATGAGACATCTGTGATGAAAGGTCAGAGCTAGAGGTGTTTGTCAGATCATGAGACATCTGTGATGAAAGGTCAGAGCTAGAGAGGTGTTTGTCAGACCACGAGACATCTGTGATGAAAGGTCAGAGCTAGAGAGGTGTTTGTCAGACCACGAGACATCTGTGATGAAAGGTCAGAGCTAGAGATTGGTGTTTGTCAGACCACGAGACATCTGTGATGAAAGGTCAGAGCTAGAGATTGGTGTTTGTCAGACCACGAGACATCTGTGATGAAAG
The DNA here is from genome assembly GCF_036934945.1 of Oncorhynchus masou masou. Taxonomy (NCBI): domain Eukaryota; kingdom Metazoa; phylum Chordata; class Actinopteri; order Salmoniformes; family Salmonidae; genus Oncorhynchus; species Oncorhynchus masou. Next base: position 6,921,576 of record NC_088228.1, read on the forward strand.
GTCAGAGCTAGAGATTGGTGTTTGTCAGACAATGAGACTTCTGTGGTGAAAGGTCAGAGCTAGAGATTGGTGTTTGTCAGACCACGAGACATCTGTGATGAAAGGTCAGAACGAGAGAGCCGTATTTGTCAGACCACGAGACATCTGTGATGAAAGGTCAGAGCTAGAGATTGGTGTATGTCAGACAATGAGACTTCTGTGGTGAAAGGTCAGAGCTAGAGATTGGTGTTTGTCAGACCACTAGACATCTGTGATGAAAGGTCAGAGCTAGAGAGGTGTTTGTCAGACCATGAGACATCTGTGGTGAAAGGTCAGAGCTAGAGATTGGTGTTTGTCAGACCACGAGACATCTGTGGTGAAAGGTCAGAGCTAGAGATTGGTGTTTGTCAGACCATGAGACTTCTGTGGTGAAAGGTCAGAGCTAGAGATTGGTGTTTGTCAGACCACGAGACATCTGTGATGAAAGGTCAGAGCTAGAGATTGGTGTTTGTCAGACCACGAGACATCTGTGATGAAAGGTCAGAGCTAGAGATTGGTGTTTGTCAGACCATGAGACTTCTGTGGTGAAAGGTCAGAGCTAGAGATTGGTGTTTGTCAGACCACGAGACATCTGTGATGAAAGGTCAGAACGAGAGAGCCGTATTTGTCAGACCACGAGACATCTGTGGTGAAAGGTCAGAGCTAGAGATTGGTGTTTGTCAGACCACGAGACATCTGTGGTGAAAGGTCAGAGCTAGAGATTGGTGTTTGTCAGACCATGAGACTTCTGTGGTGAAAGGTCAGAGCTAGAGAGGTGTTTGTCAGACCACGAGACATCTGTGATGAAAGGTCAGAGCTAGAGAGGTGTTTGTCAGACCACGAGACATCTGTGATGAAAGGTCAGAGCTAGAGATTGGTGTTTGTCAGACCACGAGACATCTGTGATGAAAGGTCAGAGCTAGAGATTGGTGTTTGTCAGACCACGAGACATCTGTGATGAAAGGTCAGAGCTAGAGATTGGTGTTTGTCAGACAATGAGACTTCTGTGGTGAAAGGTCAGAGCTAGAGATTGGTGTTTGTCAGACCACGAGACATCTGTGATGAAAGGTCAGAACGAGAGAGCCGTATTTGTCAGACCACGAGACATCTGTGATGAAAGGTCAGAGCTAGAGATTGGTGTATGTCAGACAATGAGACTTCTGTGGTGAAAGGTCAGAGCTAGAGATTGGTGTTTGTCAGACCACTAGACATCTGTGATGCAAGGTCAGAGCTAGAGAGGTGTTTGTCAGACCATGAGACATCTGTGGTGAAAGGTCAGAGCTAGAGATTGGTGTTTGTCAGACCACGAGACATCTGTGGTGAAAGGTCAGAGCTAGAGATTGGTGTTTGTCAGACCATGAGACTTCTGTGGTGAAAGGTCAGAGCTAGAGATTGGTGTTTGTCAGACCACGAGACATCTGTGATGAAAGGTCAGAGCTAGAGATTGGTGTTTGTCAGACCATGAGACTTCTGTGGTGAAAGGTCAGAGCTAGAGATTGGTGTTTGTCAGACCACGAGACATCTGTGGTGAAAGGTCAGAGCTAAAGATTGGTGTTTGTCAGACCATGAGACTTCTGTGGTGAAAGGTCAGAGCTAGAGAGGTGTTTGTCAGACCACGAGACATCTGTGATGAAAGGTCAGAGCTAGAGAGGTGTTTGTCAGACCACGAGACATCTGTGATGAAAGGCCAGAGCTAGAGATTGGTGTTTGTCAGACCACGAGACATCTGTGATGAAAGGTCAGAGCTAGAGATTGGTGTTTGCCAGACCACGAGACATCTGTGATGAAAGGTCAGAGCTAGAGATTGGTGTTTGTCAGACAATGAGACTTCTGTGGTGAAAGGTCAGAGCTAGAGATTGGTGTTTGTCAGACCACGAGACATCTGTGATGAAAGGTCAGAACGAGAGAGCCGTATTTGTCAGACCACGAGACATCTGTGATGAAAGGTCAGAGCTAGAGATTGGTGTTTGTCAGACAATGAGACTTCTGTGGTGAAAGGTCAGAGCTAGAGAGGTGTTTGTCAGACCACGAGACATCTGTGGTGAAAGGTCAGAGCTAGAGATTAGTGTTTGTCAGACCATGAGACATCTGTGATGAAAGGTCAGAGCTAGAGATTGGTGTTTGTCAGACCAGGAGATATCTGTGATGAAAGGTCAGAGCTAGAGATTGATGTTTGTCAGACCACGAGACATCTGTGATGAAAGGTCAGAGCTAGAGATTGGTGTTTGTCAGACCACGAGACATCTGTGATGAAAGGTCAGAGCTAGAGATTGGTGTTTGTCAGACCACGAGACATCTGTGATGAAAGGTCAGAGCTAGAGATTGGTGTTTGTCAGAGCACGAGACATCTGTGATGAAAGGTCAGAGCTAGAGATTGGTGTTTGTCAGACCACGAGACATCTGTGATGAAAGGTCAGAGCTAGAGATTGGTGTTTGTCAGACAATGAGACATCTGTGATGAAAGGTCAGAGCTAGAGATTGGTGTTTGTCAGACCACGAGACATCTGTGATGAAAGGTCAGAGCTAGAGATTGGTGTTTGTCAGACCATGAGACTTCTGTGGTGAAGGGTCAGAGCTAGAGATTGGTGTTTGTCAGACCACGAGACATCTGTGGTGAAAGGTCAGAGCTAGAGAGGTGTTTGTCAGACCATGAGACATCTGTGATGAAAGGTCAGAGCTAGAGAGGTGTTTGTCAGACCATGAGACATCTGTGGTGAAAGGTCAGAGCTAGAGATTGGTGTTTGTCAGACCACGAGACATCTGTGGTGAAAAGTCAGAGCTAGAGATTGGTGTTTGTCAGACCATGAGACTTCTGTGGTGAAAGGTCAGAGCTAGAGATTGGTGTTTGTCAGACCACGAGACATCTGTGATGAAAGGTCAGAGCTAGAGATTGGTGTTTGTCAGACCATGAGACTTCTGTGGTGAAAGGTCAGAGCTAGAGATTGGTGTTTGTCAGACCACGAGACATCTGTGATGAAAGGTCAAAGAGAGCCGTATTTGTCAGACCACGAGACATCTGTGGTGAAAGGTCAGAGCTAGAGATTGGTGTTTGTCAGACCACGAGACATCTGTGGTGAAAGGTCAGAGCTAGAGATTGGTGTTTGTCAGACCATGAGACTTCTGTGGTGAAAGGTCAGAGCTAGAGAGGTGTTTGTCAGACCACGAGACATCTGTGATGAAAGGTCAGAGCTAGAGAGATGTTTGTCAGACCACGAGACATCTGTGATGAAAGGTCAGAGCTAGAGATTGGTGTTTGTCAGACCACGAGACATCTGTGATGAAAGGTCAGAGCTAGAGATTGGTGTTTGTCAGACCACGAGACATCTGTGATGAAAGGTCAGAGCTAGAGATTGGTGTTTGTCAGACAATGAGACTTCTGTGGTGAAAGGTCAGAGCTAGAGATTGGTGTTTGTCAGACCACGAGACATCTGTGATGAAAGGTCAGAATGAGAGAGCCGTATTTGTCAGACCACGAGACATCTGTGATGAAAGGTCAGAGCTAGAGATTGGTGTTTGTCAGACAATGAGACTTCTGTGGTGAAAGGTCAGAGCTAGAGATTGGTGTTTGTCAGACCACGAGACATCTGTGATGAAAGGTCAGAGCTAGAGAGGTGTTAGTCAGACCATGAGACATCTGTGGTGAAAGGTCAGAGCTAGAGATTGGTGTTTGTCAGACCACGAGACATCTGTGGTGAAAGGTCAGAGCTAGAGATTGGTGTTTGTCAGACCATGAGACTTCTGTGGTGAAAGGTCAGAGCTAGAGATTGGTGTTTGTCAGACCACGAGACATCTGTGATGAAAGGTCAGAGCTAGAGATTGGTGTTTGTCAGACCATGAGACTTCTGTGGTGAAAGGTCAGAGCTAGAGATTGGTGTTTGTCAGACCACGAGACATCTGTGGTGAAAGGTCAGAGCTAGAGATTGGTGTTTGTCAGACCATGAGACTTCTGTGGTGAAAGGTCAGAGCTAGAGAGGTGTTTGTCAGACCACGAGACATCTGTGATGAAAGGTCAGAGCTAGAGAGGTGTTTGTCAGACCACGAGACATCTGTGATGAAAGGTCAGAGCTAGAGATTGGTGTTTGTCAGACCACGAGACATCTGTGATGAAAGGTCAGAGCTAGAGATTGGTGTTTGTCAGACCACGAGACATCTGTGATGAAAGGTCAGAGCTAGAGATTGGTGTTTGTCAGACAATGAGACTTCTGTGGTGAAAGGTCAGAGCTAGAGAGGTGTTTGTCAGACCACGAGACATCTGTGATGAAAGGTCAGAACGAGAGAGCCGTATTTGTCAGACCACGAGACATCTGTGATGAAAGGTCAGAGCTAGAGATTGGTGTTTGTCAGACAATGAGACTTCTGTGGTGAAAGGTCAGAGCTAGAGAGGTGTTTGTCAGACCACGAGACATCTGTGATGAAAGGTCAGAGCTAGAGAGGTGTTTGTCAGACCACAAGACATCTGTGATGAAAGGTCAGAGCTAGAGATTGGTGTTTGTCAGACAATGAGACTTCTGTGGTGAAAGGTCAGAGCTAGAGATTGGTGTTTGTCAGACCACGAGACATCTGTGGTGAAAGGTCAGAGCTAGAGATTGGTGTTTGTCAGACCATGAGACATCTGTGGTGAAAGGTCAGAGCTAGAGAGGTGTTTGTCAGACCATGAGACATCTGTGATGAAAGGTCAGAGCTAGAGAGGTGTTTGTCAGACCATGAGACATCTGTGGTGAAAGGTCAGAGCTAGAGATTAGTGTTTGTCAGACAATGAGACATCTGTGATGAAAGGTCAGAGCTAGAGAGGTGTTTGTCAGATCATGAGACATCTGTGATGAAAGGTCAGAGCTAGAGAGGTGTTTGTCAGACCACGAGACATCTGTGATGAAAGGTCAGAGCTAGAGAGGTGTTTGTCAGACCACGAGACATCTGTGATGAAAGGTCAGAGCTAGAGATTGGTGTTTGTCAGACCACGAGACATCTGTGATGAAAGGTCAGAGCTAGAGATTGGTGTTTGTCAGACCACGAGACATCTGTGATGAAAGGTCAGAGCTAGAGATTGGTGTTTGTCAGACAATGAGACTTCTGTGGTGAAAGGTCAGAGCTAGAGATTGGTGTTTGTCAGACCACGAGACATCTGTGATGAAAGGTCAGAACGAGAGAGCCGTATTTGTCAGACCACGAGACATCTGTGATGAAAGGTCAGAGCTAGAGATTGGTGTATGTCAGACAATGAGACTTCTGTGGTGAAAGGTCAGAGCTAGAGATTGGTGTTTGTCAGACCACTAGACATCTGTGATGAAAGGTCAGAGCTAGAGAGGTGTTTGTCAGACCATGAGACATCTGTGGTGAAAGGTCAGAGCTAGAGATTGGTGTTTGTCAGACCACGAGACATCTGTGGTGAAAGGTCAGAGCTAGAGATTGGTGTTTGTCAGACCATGAGACTTCTGTGGTGAAAGGTCAGAGCTAGAGATTGGTGTTTGTCAGACCACGAGACATCTGTGATGAAAGGTCAGAGCTAGAGATTGGTGTTTGTCAGACCATGAGACTTCTGTGGTGAAAGGTCAGAGCTAGAGATTGGTGTTTGTCAGACCACGAGACATCTGTGGTGAAAGGTCAGAGCTAAAGATTGGTGTTTGTCAGACCATGAGACTTCTGTGGTGAAAGGTCAGAGCTAGAGAGGTTTGTCAGACCACGAGACATCTGTGATGAAAGGTCAGAGCTAGAGAGGTGTTTGTCAGACCACGAGACATCTGTGGTGAAAGGTCAGAGCTAGAGATTGGTGTTTGTCAGACCATGAGACTTCTGTGGTGAAAGGTCAGAGCTAGAGAGGTGTTTGTCAGACCACGAGACATCTGTGATGAAAGGTCAGAGCTAGAGAGATGTTTGTCAGACCACGAGACATCTGTGATGAAAGGTCAGAGCTAGAGATTGGTGTTTGTCAGACCACGAGACATCTGTGATGAAAGGTCAGAGCTAGAGATTGGTGTTTGTCAGACCACGAGACATCTGTGATGAAAGGTCAGAGCTAGAGATTGGTGTTTGTCAGACAATGAGACTTCTGTGGTGAAAGGTCAGAGCTAGAGATTGGTGTTTGTCAGACCACGAGACATCTGTGATGAAAGGTCAGAATGAGAGAGCCGTATTTGTCAGACCACGAGACATCTGTGATGAAAGGTCAGAGCTAGAGATTGGTGTTTGTCAGACAATGAGACTTCTGTGGTGAAAGGTCAGAGCTAGAGATTGGTGTTTGTCAGACCACGAGACATCTGTGATGAAAGGTCAGAGCTAGAGAGGTGTTAGTCAGACCATGAGACATCTGTGGTGAAAGGTCAGAGCTAGAGATTGGTGTTTGTCAGACCACGAGACATCTGTGGTGAAAGGTCAGAGCTAGAGATTGGTGTTTGTCAGACCATGAGACTTCTGTGGTGAAAGGTCAGAGCTAGAGATTGGTGTTTGTCAGACCACGAGACATCTGTGATGAAAGGTCAGAGCTAGAGATTGGTGTTTGTCAGACCATGAGACTTCTGTGGTGAAAGGTCAGAGCTAGAGATTGGTGTTTGTCAGACCACGAGACATCTGTGGTGAAAGGTCAGAGCTAGAGATTGGTGTTTGTCAGACCATGAGACTTCTGTGGTGAAAGGTCAGAGCTAGAGAGGTGTTTGTCAGACCACGAGACATCTGTGATGAAAGGTCAGAGCTAGAGAGGTGTTTGTCAGACCACGAGACATCTGTGATGAAAGGTCAGAGCTAGAGATTGGTGTTTGTCAGACCACGAGACATCTGTGATGAAAGGTCAGAGCTAGAGATTGGTGTTTGTCAGACAATGAGACTTCTGTGGTGAAAGGTCAGAGCTAGAGAGGTGTTTGTCAGACCACGAGACATCTGTGATGAAAGGTCAGAACGAGAGAGCCGTATTTGTCAGACCACGAGATATCTGTGATGAAAGGTCAGAGCTAGAGATTGGTGTTTGTCAGACAATGAGACTTCTGTGGTGAAAGGTCAGAGCTAGAGAGGTGTTTGTCAGACCACGAGACATCTGTGATGAAAGGTCAGAGCTAGAGAGGTGTTTGTCAGACCACAAGACATCTGTGATGAAAGGTCAGAGCTAGAGATTGGTGTTTGTCAGACAATGAGACTTCTGTGGTGAAAGGTCAGAGCTAGAGATTGGTGTTTGTCAGACCACGAGACATCTGTGGTGAAAGGTCAGAGCTAGAGATTGGTGTTTGTCAGACCATGAGACATCTGTGGTGAAAGGTCAGAGCTAGAGAGGTGTTTGTCAGACCATGAGACATCTGTGATGAAAGGTCAGAGCTAGAGAGGTGTTTGTCAGACCATGAGACATCTGTGGTGAAAGGTCAGAGCTAGAGATTAGTGTTTGTCAGACAATGAGACATCTGTGATGAAAGGTCAGAGCTAGAGAGGTGTTTGTCAGATCATGAGACATCTGTGATGAAAGGTCAGAGCTAGAGAGGTGTTTGTCAGACCACGAGACATCTGTGATGAAAGGTCAGAGCTAGAGAGGTGTTTGTCAGACCACGAGACATCTGTGATGAAAGGTCAGAGCTAGAGATTGGTGTTTGTCAGACCACGAGACATCTGTGATGAAAGGTCAGAGCTAGAGATTGGTGTTTGTCAGACCACGAGACATCTGTGATGAAAGGTCAGAGCTAGAGATTGGTGTTTGTCAGACAATGAGACTTCTGTGGTGAAAGGTCAGAGCTAGAGATTGGTGTTTGTCAGACCACGAGACATCTGTGATGAAAGGTCAGAACGAGAGAGCCGTATTTGTCAGACCACGAGACATCTGTGATGAAAGGTCAGAGCTAGAGATTGGTGTATGTCAGACAATGAGACTTCTGTGGTGAAAGGTCAGAGCTAGAGATTGGTGTTTGTCAGACCACTAGACATCTGTGATGAAAGGTCAGAGCTAGAGAGGTGTTTGTCAGACCATGAGACATCTGTGGTGAAAGGTCAGAGCTAGAGATTGGTGTTTGTCAGACCACGAGACATCTGTGGTGAAAGGTCAGAGCTAGAGATTGGTGTTTGTCAGACCATGAGACTTCTGTGGTGAAAGGTCAGAGCTAGAGATTGGTGTTTGTCAGACCACGAGACATCTGTGATGAAAGGTCAGAGCTAGAGATTGGTGTTTGTCAGACCATGAGACTTCTGTGGTGAAAGGTCAGAGCTAGAGATTGGTGTTTGTCAGACCACGAGACATCTGTGGTGAAAGGTCAGAGCTAAAGATTGGTGTTTGTCAGACCATGAGACTTCTGTGGTGAAAGGTCAGAGCTAGAGAGGTGTTTGTCAGACCACGAGACATCTGTGATGAAAGGTCAGAGCTAGAGAGGTGTTTGTCAGACCACGAGACATCTGTGATGAAAGGCCAGAGCTAGAGATTGGTGTTTGTCAGACCACGAGACATCTGTGATGAAAGGTCAGAGCTAGAGATTGGTGTTTGCCAGACCACGAGACATCTGTGATGAAAGGTCAGAGCTAGAGATTGGTGTTTGTCAGACAATGAGACTTCTGTGGTGAAAGGTCAGAGCTAGATTGGTGTTTGTCAGACCACGAGACATCTGTGATGAAAGGTCAGAGCTAGAGAGCCGTATTTGTCAGACCACGAGACATCTGTGATGAAAGGTCAGAGCTAGAGATTGGTGTTTGTCAGACAATGAGACTTCTGTGGTGAAAGGTCAGAGCTAGAGAGTGTTTGTCAGACCATGAGACATCTGTGGTGAAAGGTCAGAGCTAGAGATTAGTGTTTGTCAGACCATGAGACATCTGTGATGAAAGGTCAGAGCTAGAGATTGGTGTTTGTCAGACCAGGAGATATCTGTGATGAAAGGTCAGAGCTAGAGATTGATGTTTGTCAGACCACGAGACATCTGTGATGAAAGGTCAGAGCTAGAGATTGGTGTTTGTCAGACCACGAGACATCTGTGATGAAAGGTCAGAGCTAGAGATTGGTGTTTGTCAGACCACGAGACATCTGTGATGAAAGGTCAGAGCTAGAGATTGGTGTTTGTCAGAGCACGAGACATCTGTGATGAAAGGTCAGAGCTAGAGATTGGTGTTTGTCAGACCACGAGACATCTGTGATGAAAGGTCAGAGCTAGAGATTGGTGTTTGTCAGACAATGAGACATCTGTGATGAAAGGTCAGAGCTAGAGATTGGTGTTTGTCAGACCACGAGACATCTGTGATGAAAGGTCAGAGCTAGAGATTGGTGTTTGTCAGACCATGAGACTTCTGTGGTGAAGGGTCAGAGCTAGAGATTGGTGTTTGTCAGACCACGAGACATCTGTGGTGAAAGGTCAGAGCTAGAGAGGTGTTTGTCAGACCATGAGACATCTGTGATGAAAGGTCAGAGCTAGAGAGGTGTTTGTCAGACCATGAGACATCTGTGGTGAAAGGTCAGAGCTAGAGATTGGTGTTTGTCAGACCACGAGACATCTGTGGTGAAAAGTCAGAGCTAGAGATTGGTGTTTGTCAGACCATGAGACTTCTGTGGTGAAAGGTCAGAGCTAGAGATTGGTGTTTGTCAGACCACGAGACATCTGTGATGAAAGGTCAGAGCTAGAGATTGGTGTTTGTCAGACCATGAGACTTCTGTGGTGAAAGGTCAGAGCTAGAGATTGGTGTTTGTCAGACCACGAGACATCTGTGATGAAAGGTCAGAACGAGAGAGCCGTATTTGTCAGACCACGAGACATCTGTGGTGAAAGGTCAGAGCTAGAGATTGGTGTTTGTCAGACCACGAGACATCTGTGGTGAAAGGTCAGAGCTAGAGATTGGTGTTTGTCAGACCATGAGACTTCTGTGGTGAAAGGTCAGAGCTAGAGAGGTGTTTGTCAGACCACGAGACATCTGTGATGAAAGGTCAGAGCTAGAGAGGTGTTTGTCAGACCACGAGACATCTGTGATGAAAGGTCAGAGCTAGAGATTGGTGTTTGTCAGACCATGAGACATCTGTGATGAAAGGTCAGAGCTAGAGATTGGTGTTTGTCAGACCACGAGACATCTGTGATGAAAGGTCAGAGCTAGAGATTGGTGTTTGTCAGACAATGAGACTTCTGTGGTGAAAGGTCAGAGCTAGAGATTGGTGTTTGTCAGACCACGAGACATCTGTGATGAAAGGTCAGAACGAGAGAGCCGTATTTGTCAGACCACGAGACATCTGTGATGAAAGGTCAGAGCTAGAGATTGGTGTTTGTCAGACAATGAGACTTCTGTGGTGAAAGGTCAGAGCTAGAGATTGGTGTTTGTCAGACCACGAGACATCTGTGATGAAAGGTCAGAGCTAGAGAGGTGTTAGTCAGACCATGAGACATCTGTGGTGAAAGGTCAGAGCTAGAGATTGGTGTTTGTCAGACCACGAGACATCTGTGGTGAAAGGTCAGAGCTAGAGATTGGTGTTTGTCAGACCATGAGACTTCTGTGGTGAAAGGTCAGAGCTAGAGATTGGTGTTTGTCAGACCACGAGACATCTGTGATGAAAGGTCAGAGCTAGAGATTGGTGTTTGTCAGACCATGAGACTTCTGTGGTGAAAGGTCAGAGCTAGAGATTGGTGTTTGTCAGACCACGAGACATCTGTGGTGAAAGGTCAGAGCTAGAGATTGGTGTTTGTCAGACCATGAGACTTCTGTGGTGAAAGGTCAGAGCTAGAGAGGTGTTTGTCAGACCACGAGACATCTGTGATGAAAGGTCAGAGCTAGAGAGGTGTTTGTCAGACCACGAGACATCTGTGATGAAAGGTCAGAGCTAGAGATTGGTGTTTGTCAGACCACGAGACATCTGTGATGAAAGGTCAGAGCTAGAGATTGGTGTTTGTCAGACCACGAGACATCTGTGATGAAAGGTCAGAGCTAGAGATTGGTGTTTGTCAGACAATGAGACTTCTGTGGTGAAAGGTCAGAGCTAGAGAGGTGTTTGTCAGACCACGAGACATCTGTGATGAAAGGTCAGAACGAGAGAGCCGTATTTGTCAGACCACGAGACATCTGTGATGAAAGGTCAGAGCTAGAGATTGGTGTTTGTCAGACAATGAGACTTCTGTGGTGAAAGGTCAGAGCTAGAGAGGTGTTTGTCAGACCACGAGACATCTGTGATGAAAGGTCAGAGCTAGAGAGGTGTTTGTCAGACCACAAGACATCTGTGATGAAAGGTCAGAGCTAGAGATTGGTGTTTGTCAGACAATGAGACTTCTGTGGTGAAAGGTCAGAGCTAGAGATTGGTGTTTGTCAGACCACGAGACATCTGTGGTGAAAGGTCAGAGCTAGAGATTGGTGTTTGTCAGACCATGAGACATCTGTGGTGAAAGGTCAGAGCTAGAGAGGTGTTTGTCAGACCATGAGACATCTGTGATGAAAGGTCAGAGCTAGAGAGGTGTTTGTCAGACCATGAGGCATCTGTGATGAAAGGTCAGAGCTAGAGATTAGTGTTTGTCAGACAATGAGACATCTGTGATGAAAGGTCAGAGCTAGAGAGGTGTTTGTCAGACCATGAGACATCTGTGATGAAAGGTCAGAGCTAGAGAGCCGTTTTTGACCATGAGACATCTGTGATGACATCTGTGAACGAGAAAGGTCAGACATCTGTGGTGAAAGGTCAGAGCTAGAGAGGTGTTTGTCAGACCACGAGACATCTGTGGTGAAAGGTCAGAGCTAGAGAGGTGTTTGTCAGACCACGAGACATCTGTGATGAAAGGTCAGAGCTAGAGAGCCGTATTTGTCAGACCATGAGACAACTCTAAAATTGGTCTTCTCACGAAAACGTCTGTAGTGTCCAAATGGGTTTGGCCTAAAATGGATGAGACTCTTACGAACATGATGGTGTTCTCTGTTTTACTCTACAACCCCTACAAGCGTCTTGGGACTCATCTGCAGTCGGTACAGCCCATCTGCCAACTTCTGTCTATAGCGTCCGAACAGTTTGGGCTACATACTAATATGACCCCTCTGTTGAAAGACTCTCACAAACACATACAGTGCATTTGGAAAGTATTCAGACCCCTTGACTTTTTCCACATTTTGTTACGTTACAGCCTTATTCTAAAATGTATTAAATTGTTTTATTCCCTGATAAATCTACACACAATACCCCATAATGACGAAGCAAAAACATGGTTATGAATTTTTGCAAATTTATGAAACAAAAAAAATGGAAATATTACATTTACATAACTATTCAAACTCTTTACTTAGTACTTTGTTAAAGCACCTTTGTCAGCATTTACAGCCTCAAATCTTCTCGGGTACAGTATAAGCTTGCCACAAGCTTGGCACACCTGTATTTGGGGAGTTTCTCCCAATCTTCTCTGCAGATCCTCTCAAGCTCTGTCAGGTTTGATGTGGAGCGTCACTGCACAGCTATTTTCAGGTCTCTCCAGAGATGTTCGATCGGGTTCAAGTCCGGGTTCTGGCTGGGCCACACAAGGAAATTCAGAGAATTTTCCTGAAGACACTCTTGTGTCGTATTGTCTGTGTGGTTAGGGTCGTTGTCCTGTTGGAAGGCGAACCTTCACCCCAGTCTGAGGTTCTGAGCGCTCTGGAGCAGGTTTTCATCAAGGATCTCTGTACTTTGCTCCGATCTTCTTTCCCTCGATCCTGTCTAGTCTCGCAGTCCCTGCTGCTGAAAAACATCCACACAGCATGATGCTGCCACCACCATGCTTCACCATAGGGATGGTGACAGGTTTCTTCCAGATGTGATGCTTGGCATTCAGGCCAGAGAATCTTGTTTCTCCTGGTCTGAGAGTCTTTAGGTGAAGTGGGCTGTCATGTGCCTTTTACAGAGGAGTGGCTTCCGTCTGGCCACTCTACCATAAAGGCCTGATTGGTGGACTGCGTGAGTTTACATGTCAACAAAATAACAAATGTTTTCTGATCTTTCTCAGGTTTAGGAGAGATGCTTCAGAACAAATTTCCTTTTGATATTTTCGGGGGATTATTTGTTGTTCCATGTAGGGAATCTGTTTCTTCAATGTGTTTGTATTGGCTAATAGCAGTAAAGATTATCTGTTGATCCATGTAGGAAGTCTGTTATTCAATGTGTTTGTATTGGTTAATAGCAGTAAGGATTATCTGTTGATCCATGTAGGGAATCTGTTTCTTCAATGTGTTTGTATTGGTTAATAGCAGTAAGGATTAGCAATGTGTTTGTATTGGTTAATAGCAGTAAAGATTATCTGTTGATCCATGTAGGAAGTCTGTTATTCAATGCGTTTGTATTGGTTAATAGCAGTAAGGATTATCTGTTGATCCATGTAGGAAGTCTGTTATTCAATGTGTTTGTATTGGTTAATAGCAGTAAAGATTATCTGTTGATCCATGTAGGAAGTCTGTTATTCAATGCGTTTGTATTGGTTAATAGCAGTAAGGATTATCTGTTGATCCATGTAGGAAGTCTGTTATTCAATGTGTTTGTATTGGTTAATAGCAGTAAAGATTATCTGTTGATCCATGTAGGAAGTCTGTTATTCAATGCGTTTGAATGGGGTAATAGCAGTAAGGATTATCTGTTGATCCATGTAGGAAGTCTGTTATTCAATGCGTTTGTATTGGTTAATAGCAGTAAGGATTAGCAATGTGTTTGTATTGGTTAATAGCAGTAAGGATTATCTGTTGATCCATGTAGGAAGTCTGTTATTCAATGCGTTTGTATGGGGTAATAGCAGTAAGGCAAAATAAAAATGGTAATCAAATAAATTTGTTATATATATTTTTTATACTTCAGGGGTTCTTCAAATAGCAAAATGATCCTTCGTATGACCTTCTTAAAACAATTCCATATAGTTTAGTAGAACCCCCAATCCCGGTTTAGACAGGATTTAGACTCTTATGGGTTAACATGTTTTCATAATTTCTCCTCTTACTCTGTAAACAAATAGCAACAATACAGAGTAAGATTCTGGCTAATCTTAGGTTAGTTCCATTGATCAGAGGTTGATGATGGATCTCTCACATTTCCAGTAGAGGAATTCTCACTTCCTGGCAGTGGGATTAAATACTATACCAGACATAAAACATCAAACATTTGCATATTTGTTATTTATTTTGTTATAGAGTATGTTGACTAAAGTCAATCCCCTAAAATAGTGAACACAATGCCCTAAGATACTGAACACAATGCCTTAAGATACTGAACACAATGCCCTAAGATACTGAACACAATGCCCTAAGATACTGAACACAATGCCCTAAGATACTGAACACAATGCCCTAAGATACTGAACACAATGCCCTAAAGAATTTCGGAAAGTTAGTCCTTCTCTATGTGTAGTTCCCAATCTCTATTTTATAGTATTTTATTTAACATTTAGATTTTTTCTACCATACGTATATTATTATTATTATTATTATTATTATTATTATACAATACATTTGTATACTATACCTCAGATGGAGAGCATTAAACAATGAACCATCACAAAAAGGTATAAGATAACAAATATACTTGTTAATTATGGCTAAAAATGAATATCCCATTCTGAAATTATACTATATATGTTCAACGTGTAATTTACCCTCACAAAGTGATTCATAATGATAGGAAAGCAGAATTGATCAAATGGTCCACTTTTGACTTCACAGTGTTGCTTTGCCAAAAAGTTGTCAAACTGATATTGATGGCAAAGGTGCCTGTGTGATATGCAGGGTACAGCAGGTAAATATGCCTGTGTGATTTGCAGGGTACAGTCATCATGTCTCTGTACACACTGTATACAGTAAATGTATTCTACTGTCGGCATCAGTTTAAAGTTAGTAGAAATTTATTGTGCCTATTGTAGTTATGTATATTCTCAAAACCAATACCACATTTATAGTAAGAGTCGTGCTTCTAATGTCAAAACCAATACCACATTTATAGTAAGAGTCGTGCTTCTGATGTCAAAACCAATAACAAATTTATAGTAAGAGTAGTGCTTCTAATGTCATAACTGCGTTGTTAATTAAAGGTAGACTCAGCAATATGACGTAACCATCCCAAGGCCCAACACACAAAAAAAAACGGTACTACGCAAATGTGGCTAACAACATCTGTGACTCCCTATTTCCTAACAACGTCTGTGACTCCCTATTTCCTAACAACGTCTGTGACTCCCTATTTCCTAATAACGTCTGTCACTCCCTATTTCCTAACAACGTCTGTGACTCCCTATTTCCTAACAAAGTCTGTGACTCCCTATTTCCTAACAACGTCTGTCACTCCCTATTTCCTAACAACTTCTGTGACTCCCTATTTCCTAACAACGTCTGTGACTCCCTATTTCCTAACAACGTCTGTCACTCCCTATTTCCTAACAACGTCCGTGACTCCCTATTTCCTAACAACGTCTGTGACTCCCTATTTCCTAACAACGTCTGTGACTCCCTATTTCCTAACAACGTCTGTCACTCCCTATTTCCTAACAACGTCTGTCACTCCCTATTTCCTAACAACGTCTGTCACTCCCTATTTCCTAATAACGTCTGTGACTCCCTATTTCCTAACAACGTCTGTGACTCCCTATTTCCTAACAACGTCTGTGACTCCCTATTTCCTAACAACGTCTGTGACTCCCTATTTCCTAACAACGTCCGTGACTCCCTATTTCCTAACAACATCTGTGACTCCCTATTTCCTACTGCATGCACTACTTTTTGACCGGAGTTTACATTTTAACATTTGCATTTTAGTCATTTGGCAGACGCTCTTATCCAGAACGACTAACCATTTTCGTACTTGTTTTTTTTTCTTCTTTTTTTCGTACAGGTCCCTCCCGTACGGAACCCATATGGCTCAGTTAAAAAGAAATAGTGCAATATATAGTGAATAGGATGCCGTCTGGGATGCACCATTGTTTTCTACCGACAGCCATTGTTTTCTACCGACAGCCATTGTTTTCTACAGACAGCCATTGTTTTCTACCGACAGCCATTGTTTTCTACCGACAGCCATTGTTTTCTACCGACAGCCATTGTTTTCTACCGACAGCCATTGTTTTCTACCGACAGCCATTGTTTTCTACCGACAGCCATTGTTTTCTACCGACAGCCATTGTTTTCTACCGACAGCCATTGTTTTCTACCGACAGCCATTGTTTTCTACCGACAGCCATTGTTTTCTACAGACAGCCATTGTTTTCTACAGACAGCCATTGTTTTCTACCGACAGCCATTGTTTTCTACAGACAGCCATTGTTTTCTACCGACAGCCATTGTTTTCTACCGACAGCCATTGTTTTCTACAGACAGCCATTGTTTTCTACCGACAGCCATTGTTTTCTACAGACAGCCATTGTTTTCTACCGACAGCCATTGTTTTCTACAGACAGCCATTGTTTTCTACCGACAGCCATTGTTTTCTACCGACAGCCATTGTTTTCTACCGACAGCCATTGTTTTCTACAGACAGCCATTGTTTTCTACCGACAGCCATTGTTTTCTACCGACAGCCATTGTTTTCTACCGACAGCCATTGTTTTCTACCGACAGCCATTGTTTTCTACCGACAGCCATTGTTTTCTACCGACAGCCATTGTTTTCTACCGACAGCCATTGTTTTCTACCGACAGCCATTGTTTTCTACCGACAGCCATTGTTTTCTACCGACAGCCATTGTTTTAGGGTCCTTTTTTACCTAATGAGCTTCTAGTACGTATTATGAATAATGGATAAACGTACCATGTTCTATTTGTCTTTCTATCTGGGGGACGCATAGCTAATTTAATTACTTTTTGAAGAGACCGGACCCAAGTTATACAATTGCATTTCATAAAACACCCTGAATACTAAGACTGTCACGGCATCTGGCGATCTAATCTGTGACACCGTGGTCTGTGCTTTGAGTGATATTAAAGGCCTTGGTGGTCTAACAGTGAGTAGAATGGTGGTCTCCTGTAGGTGATCTTGGCTGTGTGCGAGTGACCTACAGTAGCATGCATGACCCATTTGTGCCAAGGCAAATAGCAACGCATCACATCCATCTTTGGACCAGCATATATTTTATCACCCGGCTGTCACCTTAAAGTGACCTTTGCTCAGGCTCTCACTTCATCAATATGTTGACTGCATACCAAATAGCACCCTATTCCCTATGTAGTGTTCTACTTTTGACCAATGCCCTATGCGCTCTGGTCAAAAGTAGTGCACTACATAGGGAATAAGGTGCTATTTGGGACGCAAAATCCCTGCGACAGCCAGGAATAGAGCTTTTACTCCCAATGTGAAGTCATTCTGAGAGAGTTGTCAGAAGAGCTATAATTTGTGATAAGTTCAGTTACACAACAGGAATTCTTTATTAAAAGGTTAACAAATTCATGGGGAGACCGGTTAGTAACTGGTTTCAATAATGCAAATTTACCAATGTGAGCAAATCGTTTGAATTAAAAGACTTTAAAGTACCATTAAATGACCTGTTCTTGTGGACGATGTTTATAGTGATGTATCAGTGTCAATATGACGCTACAGATAAAATAGATTAATGCTCTGAAGATAGTAGTATAGCTTCAGATCTCCAGAAAGATGACGTCACCATATCGAAGATTATGGATCTGCTGACAAGATGTCTCACAGCCCTAACAATAGAAGTTGTTTGTCCACAAAGCGGCACGGCGAGGATGTCTATCTCCCGCCTATCCTTTCTTTGGATTGGTGGATACATATCATTATTGTAGTCATTTTTAAAATAATATTCTATGAGGGTTGTTGACATCAACCGCTGGTATTAAATAGAGAGAGATGCTATGCTACTAGCCTCATGGCATGAATATGCACAGCCGTCTCGAGACAACGCCCATATAAAGCCGTTTCTCAAAGTTTGCCGGGATGTGACTTCCTAATAATTTTTTTATTTAACTTGTCAAGTCAGTTAAGAACAAATTTGTAGTTGCAATGACGGCCTACCCAGGCCAAACCCTAACCCGGGAAGATGCTGGTTCAATTGTGCACCATCCTATGGGACTCCCGGTTGTGATACAGCCTGGAATCGAACCGCTGAGACGCAGTGCCTTAAGCCACTCGGGCGTAGCGGGTGCAACAATTTAATTTAAGTATTACGAAACTTCTATTAGATCAAATAAACCTCACGTAGCAAATTAATCATACATTTTTTTGTAGTTGACCAAATCCGACACTCTCTTATTGACCTCTGTACTAAAACTCCTTGCTTGGTGGAAGAAACAACAAAAAACACCACCTGCTGGATGGAGTTGGGCCTCTCTCTTCCACTTCCTCTCCGACCACATGATGAGTTGCTATCCTACCAAATGTGTTTATAAAGCCCTTTCTACTTCATTCGATGTCACAAAGTGCTATACAGAAACACAGCCTAAAACCCCAAACAGCAAGCAATGCAGATGTAGACGCGCAGTGGCTAGGAAAAACTCCCTAGATTGGCAGGAACCTAGAAAGAAACCTAGAGAGGAACCAGGCTCTGAGTCCTCTTCTGGCTGTGACGGGTGGAGATTATAACAGCACATGGCCAAGTTCAAACGTTCACAGATGACCAGCAGGGTCAAATTATTAATAATCACAGTAGTTGTAGAGGGTGCAACAGGTCAGCACCTCAGGAGTAAATGTCAGTTGGCTTTTCATAACCGATCATTCAGTTAGAGACAGCAGGTGCAGTAGAGAGAGAGAGTCGAAAACAGCAGGTCCGGGACAAGGTAGCACGTCCGGTGAACAGGTCAGGGTTCCATAGCCGCAGGCAGAACAGTTGAAACTGGAGCAGCAGCACGACCAGGTGGACTGGGGACAGCAAGGAGTCATCAGGCCAGGTAGTCCTGAAGCATTGTCCTAGGACTCAGGTCCTCCGAGAGGAGAGAAAGGTAAATAGAGAGAGAGAGGGAGAATTAGAGGAAGCATACATAAATTCACACAGGACACCGGATAAGACAGGAGAATAACTTCTCCAAGTCAATGCAGTGCAACAGCACTCTGTGTAAACCTTCCATGGTTGTAGCTTTGCTATGTACTACAAGTATTTTTGCCTTGTTTTTCGCAGTACATGCAGGCGGCGAGGTGAAGGGAGCTCATTTGAATTTGAACCCAAGCCAGGGGGAATGTGATGGGCAGAGACATCCAAACACACTAATGCAGTGTGATAGGTGAGCTTCCAGCAAGATGGGATATGAAGTGCCGTATACATAACTTATGAGCTCACAGACGCCCAGAGCCTCTCCTATCTTGACATGCACCGGAGCGAACATTTAATACATATTCCCACATATATTCAGACCACGTATTTGAACAAACAGAAAACCACTACGCTGTGTTAGTAGTGCTAATTCACATTAAGTGAGTTTTTTTTTTTTTTTACACAAGTCTGCATTTCTAAATACATTGGTGTAAACTTCTTGTATTGTACATTCTCTGGCTACTCATTGTCTCCATGTGATCTCTGTGTGGTTGTCTGGCTACTCATCGTCTCCATCTGATCTCTCTGTGGTTGTCTGGCTACTCATTGTCTCCATGTGATCTCTGTGTGGTTGTCTGGCTACTCATCGTCTCCATGTGATCTCTCTGTGGTTGTCTGGCTACTCATTGTCTCCATGTGATCTCTGCGTGGTTGTCGGGCTACTCATCTCTTCCCCTTCTTTCTCTTTCTAGGGCTTCCCCTCCTCTCTCTTTCTAGGGCTTCCCCTCCTCTCTCTTTCTAGGGCTTCCCCTCCTCTCTCTTTCTAGGCCTTCCCCACTCTCTGGCTAACAGTGGGAATCAAAGACTGAGCTCATAGATGTCAAATAAACCATGTGATCTGAAGAGAATGGGGTGTATAAGGGCATGAAACGGGAAGCCCTAGAAAGAGAGAGGAGAGGAAGAGACGGAAAGAGAGAGGAGAGGAATAGATGGAAAGAGAGAGGAGAGGAATAGACGGAAAGAGAGAGGAGAGGAAGAGACGGAAAGAGAGAGGAGAGGAAGAGATGGAAAGAGAGAGGAAAGGAAGAGACGGAAAGAGAGAGGAGAGGAAGAGACGGAAAGAGAGAGGAGAGGAAGAGACGGAAAGAGAGAGGAGAGGAAGAGATGGAAAGAGAGAGGAGAGGAAGAGACGGAAAGAGAGTGGAGAGGAAGAGACGGAAAGAGAGAGGAGAGGAAGAGACGGAAAGAGAGAGGAGAGGAAGAGACGGAAAGAGAGAGGAGGGGAAGAGATGGAAAGAGAGAGGAGAGGAAGAGACGGAAAGAGAGAGGAGAGGAAGAGATGGAAAGAGAGAGGAGAGGAAGAGACGGAAAGTAAAATAAAGAAGGACGAGAGAAGCAGAGGCAGTGATGAGAGAGATATAGAGCAATGGACAAGGTGAGTGGGGTATGATAAAACACACAGGAAAGAGAAAAATCTGTAAGAGGGAGGGAAAGAGAGAGAATAGAAATAAGAGAAAAACAAAGGGAAAAATAAAGAAGGATGGCAAAAAATAAAATAGTGTGTGTGTGTGAGAGAGAGAGAGAGAGAGAGAGAGAGAGAGAGAGAGAGAGAGAGAGAGAGAGAGAGAGAGAGAGAGAATGACTCTAAAGGACGTGTCAATTCATAGACAAACACCCCACTCCCGCACTGGACAGAGGACCACCCCAGAGACCCTCACCAGACCATCACACCACCAAGGAGCCCCAGGCCCCCTCAATGCCACACCAGACCCAGCGCACCCCCAGGCCCCCTCAATGCCACACCAGACCCAGCGCACCCCCATGTCCCACCTACCACCACAGCATCACCACCTCCATTGGTTCAGCCAGACTGGACCGGGCCCAGCTTACTACCCCACACCAGACCACCACTTCTACCAGACCAGAGAGGCAGCCCTACCCCGGCCCAGACCTGGCCCCCTCCACTCCATGGAGCCCAAAAGCAGGACCAGCACAGCTACGCAGAGGCCCTCAGAGGACAGAACTCTGCAGGATTTTTTTAATGCCTATACAAATTGGGTTAAAACTAATTGAATGTGTCATTGAACCAAATGCACTTCATGGCAGGTGTGGGGTCCACTTGCAAAACAAGATTTCACCCAATGGGACAAACACCCCAATGAAACCTTGCATGCAAAGTTCTGAAAGGTTCCCCTACATACAGAGGAAAACTACAAAGAATGCATAGAGGGGCAGAATTAAGCCTATATCCACTAATAATAAAAACTCAAGAAAGGGCGATTACATTTTGGAAACATAAATACATAAATCTCATATCATTACCAAGCCCTGCAATGCCAAGAGCTAGGCAAAGAAAAGAGTCCCCTCATCCAGCTGGTCCTGGGGCAGAGTTCACAAACCCATTCTACTAACACACTGAAGCCTAACACACAGAACATTAAATCAATCAGAATAAAACAAAACAGATTACAGCACAGTTAAACAAAACTATATTACCTATTGGGAAGCACAAGCACAAAGCAAAATGCAGGGCTAGCTGGCCCTAAATCGACAGTACACCAATGGCAAACTATTTGGCCATGGTTACTGATCCAAGACCCTAGAAAAACCTTGACAAAGTACGGGCTCAGTGAGCAGAGCCTTGCTGGGTAGACATAGGAAAGCCTGGCTCCCTGTAGAGGAAAGGCTGTGCAACCACTGCACCAAGCAGAACCAGAGACGGAGCTGCATTTCCTGACAAAATGTAAAAAATATAAAACAATTAGAGCCAGTCATTTTCCAAAGGTTTCAAAGACCTCTCTGATGAGGATAGGCTACCCGTCCTGTTGGGGGAAGACGCAGAGAGCTGTGGGTTGGCAGCGCACTACAGAAAGAGACAAAGAGAGAGAGATACAAAGAGAGAGGCGGGTGGAGAGTGGAAATAAATCTGGAGAAGGAGGAAAAGAAGGATGAGAAGAATGAAAGAAAGAGAGAGAAAAAAAGAGGGAGAATGGGATGATGATGGCCACAGGGCCCCCAGCAGAGATCAGTAGCTTTTAATGCTTCATTAGTTTTCCGTCCATTATGAGGAATATTTATCATACTCTCTCTACTCCCGGTTACTTTACAAAGCCACCTGATAAAAATACGTATCTGACTTCAACATGGAACTAATCCTGGTTGATATTCAGTTGGATAATTTAATAAGTAGGCTTTGATGTTACCGATGGCAACTGTGTGGACCCTCTAGCATTACTGCATAGTTCAGAGATGGAAGGCTTTGACATGGGTCGTTGTCACACAATGACAGAAAGGATATTATGGCTTCTCTAATGAAAGGCGTCATTTCTTTAATCAATCCATGTCACAAAGGGACTGAGCTTTTCTGGTCATCGTGTGTGTGTGTGTGTGTGTGTGTGTGTGTGTGTGTGTGTGTGTGTGTGTGTGTGTGTGTGTGTGTGTGTGTGTGTGTGTGTGTGTGTGTGTGTGTGTGTGTGTGTGTGTGTGTGTGTGTGTGTGTAGGTGTGTGTAGGTGTGTGTGTGTGTGTGTGCGCGCGTGTATACATGTGTGTCCCTTATAGAAAATTATAATCTTTTCACATGTAAATAAATATGTTCACATGTGAAATGTCAAAAGACAACATTGCCGCCACAAACTCCTACATGAAGCAATGAGCAGGAATTAAAACACATCTCATGTTTTAATAATCTCAAAGCCTCTGTTACTGTCTGCCCTGGATGCAAATTCATCCACCAAATAAATCATCATGACATCATTTGCTTCTGTCCCCGTTGATCTATGTGATGTAGTGGGACATACTGTAGATGAAGAGGCATCATTTGTTCATAGACACATGTATGAACAGCAATATAACATTTATAACAGTCATAACAGTTATTTATAATTTAATTTATTTTGCCTCTGAGTAGGCCACCACTGCATATTAGAATTGGCATTGTTATACATTGCTCTGGATAAGAGCATTTGCTAAATGACTGAAATGTCAATTTAATGAGCATGTATAACATTTCTAAGCAACAATGTTTATTAGTGAGCTTATACAACACCGAGCTATCCCATTAAGAGATGTGAAACTCTTGGTGTAATATTCCTACGAAAGAGATCACGTCTCAGGGACATCTTAGGGACTGATGCTCCGTCACGTCTCAGGGACATCTCAGGGACTGATGCTCCGTCACGTCTCAGGGACATCTTAGAGACAGATATTCCATCACATCTCAGGGACATCTTAGAAACAGATATTCCATCACATCTCAGGGACATCTTAGAGACAGATATTCCGTCACGTCTCAAGGACATCTCAGGGACTGATGCTCTGTCACATCTCAGGAACATCTTAGGGACTGATGCTCCGTCACGTCTCAGGGACATCTCAGGGACTGATGCTCCGTCACGTCTCAGGGACATCTCAGGGACTGATGCTCCGTCACGTCTCAGGGACATCTTAGAAACAGATATTCCATCACATCTCAGGGACATCTTAGAAACAGATATTCCATCACATCTCAGGGACATCTTAGGGACTGATGCTCCGTCACGTCTCAGGGACATCTTAGGGACTGATGCTCCGTCACGTCTCAGGGACATCTTAGAGACAGATATTCCATCATGTCCCAGGGACATCTTAGGGTCTGATGCTCCGTCACGTCTCAGGGACATCTCAGGGACATCTTAGGGACTGATGCTCCGTCACGTCTCAGGGACATCTTAGGGACTGATGTTCCGTCATGCCATAGGGACATCTTAGGGACTGATGTTCCGTCACATCTCAGGGACATCTTAGGGACTGATGCTCCATCACGTCTCAGGGACATCTCAGGGACTGATGCTCTGTCACATCTCAGGAACATCTTAGAAACAGATATTCCGTCACGTCTCAAGGACATCTCAGGGACTGATGCTCTGTCACATCTCAGGAACATCTTAGAAACAGATATTCCATCACGTCTCAGGGACATCTCAGGGACATCTTAGGGACTGATGCTCCGTCACGTCTCAGGGACATCTCAGGGACTGATGCTCTGTCACATCTCAGGAACATCTTAGAAACAGATATTCCGTCACGTCAAGGACATCTCAGGGACTGATGCTCTGTCACATCTCAGGAACATCTTAGAGACAGATATTCCATCACGTCTCAGGGACATCTCAGGGACATCTTAGGGACTGATGCTCCGTCACGTCTCAGGGACATCTTAGGGTCTGATGCTCCGTCACGTCTCAGGGACATCTCAGGGACATCTTAGGGACTGATGCTCCGTCACGTCTCAGGGACATCTTAGGGACTGATGCTCTGTCATGCCATAGGGACATCTTAGGGACTGATGCTCCGTCACGTCTCAGGGACATCTTAGGGACTGATGCTCCGTCACGCCATAGGGACATCTTAGAGACCTATATTCCCACGTCAGGAATTGATTGTTTGACAGTTCGAAAATAAGTAGAAATTAAATCGTACTTTTTCTCTTTTTACCTCCTTTTTTCTCCCCAATCCAATTGGTAGTTACAGTCTTGTCTCATTGCAGCAACTCCCATAAGGACTTGGGAGAGACAAAGGTCGAGAGCCATGCGTCCTCCAAAACACAACCCAACCAAGTCGCACTGCTTCTTGACACAATGCCCATGCAACCCGGAAGCCAGCCGCACCAATGTGTCGGAGGAAACACCGTACAACTGGCGACCTGGTCAGCTTGCAATGCCCCCGGCCCGCCACAGGAGTCGCTAGTGTGCGATGAGACAAGGATGCCGACCAAACCCTCCCTAACCCTGACAACGCTGGGCCAATTGTGCGCCGCCCCATTGGCCTCCCGGTCGCAGCCGGCTGCGACAGAGCCTGGACTTGAACCCAGGATCTCTGGTTGCACAGCTAGCACTGCGATGTAGTGCCTTAGAACAGCCGGCTGCGACAGAGCCTGGACTTGAACCCAGGATCTCTGGTGGAACAGCTAGCACTGCGATGTAGTGCCTGAGAACACTGGGCCACCAGTGAGTTTTTCTCTACTTTTTATGTATATTTTAATGACGATGAGGATTCTAAATGTATTCACACAGGGACAGGCAACTTTGGTGTGGTTTGGGGTTTGGGTCCACAAATGTCAATTGATGGATCTGGCAAATTCTGAGCCATTCACGTGCACATCATGTATTCAGCTAAACAAAAGTACCATGTAATATGTGATATTATCCTATGTAAACATCCTACAGTCCCATTTCCCCCCATAGGGCCCTATAGAGCCACATTTACCCCCCATGGAGCCCCATAGAGCCTCATTTCCAACAGTAGAGCCCCATTTCCCTCCCATAGATCCCCATAGAACCGCCTGGAGCTACATTTCCCCCAAAGAGACCTATAGAGACCCATAGAGACCCATAGAGCCCCATAGAGTCCCATTCCCCATAGAGCCCCATTTCCACCCATAGAGTCCCATTTCCACCCATAGAGTCCCATTTCCCCCCATAGAGCCCCATTTCCACCCATAGAGTCCCATTTCCCCCCATAGAGCCCCATAGAGTCCCATTCCCCCTAGAGTCCCATATCCCCCCCTAGAGTCCCATTTCCCACCATAGAGTCCCATTTCCTTCCATAGAGTCCCACAGAGCCTCATTTTCCCCCAAAGATCCCCATTTCCCCCATAGAGCCCCATAGAGTCCCATTTCTCCCCCCTAGAGTCCCATCCCCCCCAGAGTCCCATTTCCCACCATAGAGTCCCACCAAGCCCCATAGAGTCCCATTTGCTCCAATAGAGCCCAATTGAGCTCCATTTTCCCCAATAAACTCACATAGAGCCCTATTGTCTCTGAGGTCAAGTTCATGTACAGTTGCACCTCCTCCTTTCCCATAGCTGTTCCCATAGTGACAGAAAAGAATAAGAGAAAGTATGACAGAAAGAGAGAGAAGGTGAGAAAGAGTAACCAATGTTACTCACAACATTCCCTCTTCGAGTCGCTTATTATGGGGGGTTGGATTGAAGATGGTTCGGGGCAACAGGGGTGAGTTTCAGGGGTCAGCGTTGTGGTGATAATGGGGCGAGAGGTAATCCATGTTCTGAGGACCGGATTTGGGTGTGGGGAACAGATACCCTCTATGTCACGTTCAAACCTTTATTTCCTTTGTTTTGTTGTTATTTAGTATGGTCAGGGAGTGAGTTGGGGTGGGCAGTCTATGTTTGTTTTTCTATGATTTTGGGATTTCTATGTTTCGGCCTAGTATGGTTCTCAATCAGAGGCAGGTGCCATTGTTTGTCCCTGATTGAGAATCATACTTAGGTAGCCTGGGTTTCACTGTTTGTGGGTGGGTGGTTGTTTCCGTGTCTGTTCACCACACGGTACTGTTTTCAGTTTCGGTTATTCACGTTACGTTTATTGTTTTTGTATTTTAGTGTTCAGTTTGTCTTTAAAATAAACATCATGAACACTTACCACGCCGCATCTTGGTCCGATCCATGCTATACACCTCCTCTTCCGACGAAGAGGAGGAAAACCTTTACACTCTTTATCCAATGTGAAAGTGTTAGAGATGAAATGTGCAGACAGTGGCAAGTCACGTAGAGGGCAAGTGTCTTCCTAATAACTGTGTGCAGTGTTCCTGAGTAATAGCCAGGAGAGTTCCATGTGTGGAAAACCTTAGATTGAGGTTGCTTTCAATCTCTCCCTTGTTCAGCAGTGTAGTGTGTTGGGTTAGAGTGGACTACATTTCCCAGATGACACGTCTTTATTGAACCTTTATCTTACTAGGCAATCTCTCCCTTGTTCAGCAGTGTAGTGTGTTGGGTTAGAGTGGACTACATTTCCCAGATGACACATGTCTTTAATAAACCTTTATTTAACAAGGCAAGTCAGTTAAGAACAAATTCTTATTTACAATGACAGCCTAGGAAGAGTGGGTTAACTGCCTTGGTCAGGGGTAGAACGACAGCTTGGGGATTTGATCTAGCAACCGGTTACTGGCCCAAAGGTCAATGTTACTGGGTGGTAACAGACAGGGGTGGTAGGTCAATGTTACAGGGTGGTAACAGACAGGGGTGGTAGGTCAATGTTACAGGGTGGTAGGTCAGTGTTACAGAGTGGTAACAGACAGGGGTGGTAGGTCAATGTTACAGGGTGGTAACAGACAGGGGTGGTAGGTCAATGTTACAGGGTGGTAACAGTTGTATTGCACCATACTCAAGCAAGTGGTGTTCATTTTTAAGTATGAATTATGAAGTATGAAACCAATATGATTCCAGGTCCCAGTATGGCTAAACAGAAATCAGTACCATGGAAAGCCTCATCATATTTAGCTTACGTTGATTGGACTAATTCGTTTTTGGTATCTTTTAGTTTTCACCGTATTATACTAAGAATAGATGATTTGGTGATGTTGAAATGTTGAGGTTGAAATGGTGCTGGACTAGTGGAGGCAGTTCATGTTTTCTTTGCAACATGCAGTAACTCTCCGTGGTTCTAAATCAATAGTTGTTTAGTAGCCCAAAAACATCAGAATCATTAACTGGCTTGACCATACTATAGTAATGTAAATGGAAAAGATGGCGCCGGAGGGGATAGCAGCTGTCTTATTGGCTCTTAACCAACCATGCTATTTTGCTGCTACCATCTCTTACGACTGAAAAGAGCTTCTGGACATCAGAACTGCGATTACTCACCTCAGATTAAACAAATAGTTTTTCTTCAATGTCGGACGGGAGGGAAATACTACAGATACCCGACCAGGCCCAGATCACCGTCATTCACTGGAGAAGATCAGGGTGCCTTGTGAGGATCAGGTGACGAGTGGCTAACCTGCCTTTGCCTTCAACCCTGCTAGCTAACGTTCAATCGCTGGAAAATAAATGGGACGAACTGAAAGCATGGGACATTAAAAACTGTAATATCTTATGTTTCACCGAGTCGTGGCTGAACGACGACATTAAGAACATACAGCTGGCGGGTTATACACTCTATCGGCAGGACAGAAGAGCAGCCTCTGGTAAGACACGGGGTGGGGGCCTATGCATATATGTAAACAACAGCTGGTGCACGATATCTAAGGAAGATTCAACATTTTGCTTGCCTGAAATTGAATATCTCATGATAAGTTGGAGTTTTCATCTGTATTTTTTGTAGCTGTCTACATACCACCACAGACTGATGCTGGCACTAAAACCGCACTCAATGAGCTGTACACCACCATAAGCAAACAGGAAAATTCTCATCCAGAGGTGGCGATCCTAGTGGCCGGGGACTTTAATGCAGGGAACCTTAAATCAGTTTTACCTCATTTCTACCAGCATGCTAAATGTGCAACCAGAGGGAAAAAAATTCTAGACAACCTGTACTCCAGGTTGAGAGTTTCAAGTTCCTTGGTGTCCACATCACCAAAAAACTATCATGGTCCAAGCACACCAAGACAGTGGTGAAGAGGGCACGACAAAACCTATTCCCCCTCAAGAGAAGATTTGGCATGAGTCCTCAAATCCTCAAAAGGTTTTACAGCTGCACCATCGAGAGCATCCTGACTGGTTGCATCACTGCCTGGTATGGCAACTGCTCAGTCTCCGACTGCAAGGCACTACAGAGGGTAATGCGTATGGCCCAGTACATCACAGGGGCCAAGCTTCCTGCCATCCAGGACCTCTATACCAGGCGGTCAGAGGAAGGCCCTAAAAATTGTCAAAGACTCCAGCCACCCAAGTCATAGACTGTTCTCTCTGCTACTGCATGGCAACGCTGTGCCGGAGCACCAAGTCTAGGTCCAAGAGGCTTCTAAACAGCTTCTACCCCCAAGCCATAAGACTCCTGAACAGGTAAACAAATGGCTACCCAGACTATTTGCATCCCCCCCTCCCTTCTACGCTGCTGCTACTCTCTGTTTATTATCTATGCATGGTCACTTTAATAACTCTACCTACATGTACATATTACCTCAATTACCTCGGCACTCTGTACCCGTACTCCCTGTATATAGACTCGATATTGTTATTTACTGCTGCTCTTTAATTAGATGTTATTCTTATCTATTACTTTTTTTAGGTACTTCCTTAAAACTGCGTTGTTGGTTAAGGGCTTGTAAGTAAGCATTTCACTGTACCGTCTGCACCTGTTGAATGTTACAAATAACATTTGATTTGATGCAACTGTTTGTTACATGCAATATGCTTTGTGGACTTCTCCGGTTTTGTGATGAAACAAAGGTGTGGTTGAATTTATTCTGCCACTGTCTTCTTAACGTCTCGGGCCTTAGGCCAACAGGTTATAGAACTAACAGGTTATAGAGCAAACAACGCAATTATCACAACACAGATTGTAATATGCCTTTTATTTCTGGATTGGCATCCCGGTGATTTTATCAACTGGAAATCTGTCCATGTTTGTGGGAAGCCTGACTTCCTTTGTCATCCATCCACTGCGAGGGATTGATTCTGTAAAATGGAGTATGGCTTTGTGTATATCCACTGTTGTTTGTGTGAGGCGTACTCTCACTTCTGATGGATCTGCAGTGCTCTCAAGGCCCACAGTGGGAACGTGATGGACACAACATTATTTTAGTGTAGTTCAGGGAGGGGGGATAACCATAATGTGGTACAACATTTTTTAATATCTTGAACCTAAAAAGGGTTCTCAGCTGTCTCAATAGAGACAAGTAGAAGCCCTTTGGGTTCCAGGTAAAGCCCTTTCCCCAGAGGGATCTACATGGAACCCAAAAGGGTTATACCTGGAACCAAAAAGTGTTCTCCCTGGAATCAAAAAGGGTTTTCCTATGGGGACAGCTGAAGAATCCTTTTAGAACCCTTTTTTCTAAGAGTGTAGTAACTTGTCCCAATAAATTATCAAATCAGTTTTATGGAATTCTAAATTGAACCCATGTCTGATGTGAATACTTTAGAAACTCCAACTGTTCTATTCCAGTCTTACATTGAGATATACAGTGCCTTCGGAAAGTATTCAGACCCCTTGACTTTAAAAAATAAAAATATGTATGTTACAGCCTTATTCTAAAATTGATTTAAAAAATAATAAAACTGGTTCTTAGAAATGTTTGCTCGTTTATTAAAAATAAGAAACTGAAATATAACATTTACATAATTATTCAGACCCTTTACTCAGTACTTTGTTGAAGCACCTTTGGCAGCGATTACATCCTCGAGCCTTCTTGGGCATGTTGCTACAAGCTTGGCAGACCTGTATTGTGGAGTTTCTCCCATTCTTCCCTGCAGATCCACTCAAGACCGGTCAGGTTGGATGGGGAGAGTTGCTGGACAGCTATTTCAGGTCTCTCCAGAGATGTTCAATCGGGTTCAAGCCTCGGCAGTGGGTGGGCCCCTCAAGAGCATTCAGAGAATTCTCCTGCTTTGTCTTGGCTGTGTGCTTAGGGTCGTTGTCCTGTTGGAAGGTGAACCTTCACCCCAGCCTGAGGTCCTGAGCACTCTGGAGCAGGTTTTCATCAAGGATCTCGCTCTATAATTTGCTCAGTTCTAAGTAGAACCCTTTTGGGTTCCAGGCAAAACCCTTTCCACAGAGTGTTCTACATGGAACCCATATGTGGTAGTATATTCAATACCACTGTATTGAATATATTAACACTGTATTGAATAAGCCACGGGATTCAATAGAGCAACATGTTTCTCTCTGTGCTCAGCCACACAGGGCTAGACGTTAGAAAAAAGGGGAATTGCACACAGTTCGCTGAGTAGTAGGTAAACTTCAGTCAGTCAGTGACATAGGTAAATTAATCAAAGGTAAGTTATTCTTTGCATGAATGTGAAAACCACAGCATAGTGGACATTGGACACTGCAAATGTAACACCCGACACAGAGAATACATCATGGGGAAATTACTTTGAAACTGCTATTTCACATTTTTAAATTACATTTTTAGCAGATGCTCTTATCCAGAGTAGTAGTTACTATTTAGAGAGAAGCAGTTACCATTTTCCAGGGAAGTAGTTCCCATTTAATTTATCATTTTGGATTTATATTTATTTTGGTCGAAATTAGTGATTGGGTCAAAGTTGTTGGAATTGTTTCTAGAGTGAAATAGTTAAAAACGCAGCACTGAAATTACTATGGCTAATATTTTTCAGAGTAATTTTCAATTAAAGATCATAAAAAGGCACAAAGACAACGTACTGATGTGTGTTGATATTAGTTTTTGCTTCATCTGTGGGTTCTCTTGTGTTGTGTCGCCATCTACTGGTACATGGAAACAACTGTACATTCAAAGCAGAAGCAGTTACCTTATCGTGTACAGCATGTATGTATGTACAGAGCATTTGGAAAGTATTCAGACCCCTTCCTTTTCCCCACATTCTGTTACGTTACAGCCTTATTCAAAAATGTATTAAATGTATTGTTTTCCTCATCAATCTACACAACATGCCCCATAATGACAAAGCTAGAAAATGTTTTTAGAATAAAAAATAAAAAAAATATAAAATAAAAAAAAATATATATATATATATATATATATATATATATATATATATATATATATATATATATATATATATATATATAAATACCTTATTGACATAAGTATTCAGACCATTTGGTATGAGACTCCAAATTGAGGTCAGATGCATCCTGTTTCCATTGATCATCCTTGAGATGTTTCTACAACTTGATTGGAGTCCACCTGCGGTAAATTCAATTGATTGGACATGATTTGGAAAAGAAGGGTACCAAAACATTTCTGCAGCATCGAAGGTCCCCAAAAACATAGTGGCCTCCATCATTCTTAAATGGAGAAGTTGGGAACTACCAAGACTCTTCCTAGAGCTGGCTGCCCGACCAAACTGAGCAATTGGGGAGAAGAGCCTTGGTCAGAGAGGTGACCAATAACCTGATGGTCACTCTGACAAAGCTCCAGAGTTCCTCTGTGGAGATGGGAGAACCTTCCAGAAAGACAACCATCTTTGCAGCACTCAACCAATGAGACTTTTATGGTAGAGTGGCCAGACGGAAGCCACTCCTCAGTAAAAGGCACATGACAGCCCGCTTGGAGATACCTAAAGGACTCTCAGAACATGAGAAACAAGATTCTCTGGTCTGATGAAACCAGGACTGAACTCTTTGGCCTGAACGCCAAGCGTCATGTCTGGAGGAAACGTGCCGCCATCCCTACTCTGAAGCATGGTGATGGAAGCATCATGCACTGGGGATGTTTTTCAGCGGCAAGGACTGGGAGACTAGTCAGGATCGAGGGAAAGATGAATGGAGCAAAGTACAGAGAGATCCTTGATGAACACGCCCAAGAAGACTCAATGCTGTAATCGCTGCCAAAGGTGCTTCAACAAAGTACTGAGTAAAGGGTCTGAATACTTATGTAAATTTGAAATGTATTTGTTTAAAAAATATATATATTTATATATACAAATTTGCAAAAATGTGCCATTATGGGGTATTTTGTGTAGAACGATGAGGGGGGAAAAAAATAATTATTCAATTTTAGAATAAGGCTGTAACGTAACAAAATGTGGAAAAAGTCAAGGGGTCTGAATACTTTCTGAATGCATTAATGTTTGTATGTGTGTATGTATGTATGTATGTATGTATGTATTTATGTATGTATGTATAGCATGTATGTTTGTGTAAAACCGTTATGATTGTTAGGTAGAATGTTAGATTAGATAAGTACAACTCAACTTAAATTATCATAAATAAATAAAAAATAAAATAAAAAAACAAGGACATGCAATACTGCAATGTTTGTGAATAAGCATTTAGAAATGGATAATAATGTATAAAGCATATTCAGGAGATTTGCTAAACTTGGTGCATTCAAAGAGACTTTGTTAACAAATGCCGTATAGCTTCAAATCATGTTTTTGTTTTTTAAAAGAAATGTTGCTCTCATGGTGTCAATACAAATATAGAAGTGTTATTAAGAAATGAAATTTGCTCCATAGTTTCCATTGTATTGCTCATTCACTGATAATAACAAATCATTGCATCCTTCAGCAACATTTACAAAACCATTGAGCCTTTTAAGCAGGTGGCATGTAGACTAGCGTTTAAGAGCGTTGGGCTAGTAATCAAGAGTGGCTGGTTTTAATCCCCGAGCCGACTTGGTGGAAAATCTATCAATGTGCCCTTGAGCAAGGCCCTTAAACCTACTTGCTCCTGTAAGTTCCTCTGGAGAAGAATGACTGAAAATGTTTTCTTATTTAAATGTGACACATGGAGCTTTGTACAAACATTTTCGCTACACTCGCATTAACATCTGCTAACCATGTGTATGTGACAAATAAAATTTGATTTGATGATTTATTTGATTTGACATATAACAACAATTCATAGTGTGTACACTAGATGGACATGTTGCTCTTTTCTAGGGCCATAACGTTTCAAGAATACTGTAAACGGCTGTAAAACTTCCCAATACACTTTTGCTGTCAATCACCCATTCTTCCAGAAACTCGTATTCAACTGCATGGCTGAATGTCCGGTTGTACCTTAGATGTACAGTGTTTATACCATGACAGAGTTACCATACTGGTGACCTCGGAACAGCGAGCTGCAATAAACCACATGCGCAAACCTCCAGAGCTTTGCTAATTTTGTAAACATTTCCATCTCTAAATAATTTCATCACGATTCTTCTTCGATGAGTTTGCTGGCAAACACAGTCAACGCTCAACTTCTCCTACCTTCTTCCTGCTACAAGTTCCCGGGGCTTTTTTTATTACGAAAACACATATACGCTGCTTTATGAATAAGCCACTCCCCTCTTAAAGCTGCAATACATAACTATTTGGGCAAGCCGCAAATACACATAGAAATATGTGTTGTAGATCCGTCGTTGTCATTGAAAGCAAGTCTAAGAAGTGGCAGATCTGTTTCACGTGTGCTATTTCTATGCTTTCCGTTCTTAAGTTTCGTTTTTGCCTCGTTAACTTTCGGTTTTGTTCACAAGCTTCAAACAGCTGAAAATACTAATATTTGGGGTTATGGAAAATGTATTTCACAGCAGTTTAGATGGTACAATGATTCTCTACACTATACTTGCTTGTTTTGTCACGTAAACTGAAATTAGGCAAACTATTCGAATTTTAGCAACCAGAAAATGGCGCAGCGATTTCTGCATAGTGCATCTTTAAGTTTAATTTTTTATTTTAACCCTTAAGAAAAAAAGTTTGCAGTCAGAGTGAAGTATAACTGCAGTTAGAGTGCAGTATAACTGCAGTAAGAGTGCAGTATAACTGCAGTACAAATACTGCATCCAATATACGTTTTTTTTTTTACTGCAGTACTTTTGAGAGGTCACTGCAGTTATTCTGCAATTACTGGGTCCAAAATACCACAGATGACTGTGGTTACTGCGCTTTTACTACAGTTTCAAAACTGCAATGTTTTTTGTAAGGGAAGAAAGCAGCAGGTGACGATACCGAAGATGCATTACACATGTAGTTCCACATTAAGCTGCACTCAAGCTATAAGCCTACAATGCATCTACAGCTTTCAGAAAGATATCTAAAGCACCTTACAAACACAATCCAACGCATTCTACAAAGGTATCCCATTTCTGAAGAGCTGTATTAGATTATTTTTGAAAGTCTTGTTAGTTTGTGATAATGCTCGTTTGAATATTTGTGACATCATAGCATGAAGCACACACACAAATAGTTTTTGGAATAAAGTAACTTTTAAAATATCTGATGAAGACCGTCTTCGGGAAAAGGATATTTAATGTCCTATGCGTAGTGCAGTGTTTCGGACGTGACTTACACAACAGTAAAACAAATATATATGCTGTCTTTTCTAAAGCAATTTGAGGCAAGGCTCTTTCTTTGCAGTGAATGTAAATCATTTCTCAATTTACACGATTACATATTTAGCATGTTTCAAAAGAGTTTGCTATAACTGTATTCACTTCCTGGTTGAGAAAATGTTTTTCTTCCGCAAAATGCATTTACTATCAGTAAGAGAAGCCAGCTGGGTTGTTGTATCCCACAATGCTCTGACAAAAGTACTGCACTGAATTTACAAGCAGGGTTTACCCCTTACCACTGAAAAAAATCTACTATAAATAAGAGTGGGGTTTGAAATCAAGTGATCGACAATAGTTTAGAAAAGATTTATGATATACCGTAGCAAAATATGTAAATAACACTGTTAAATCCAATCCATTATTCCAATTACTTTAAAGGGATATTTCACCCCAAAAAAATATATATGTTTAAACTTGTTATCGACTGAATGCACCACTATTACAATTGTTCGTGTTTTTCTTGGTATTTTATAAGGATCTCCATTAGTTGTTGTGATAGCAGCAGCTACTTTTCCTGGGGTCCCACACAAAACATGAAACATGATACAGAACATTAATAGATAAGAACTGCTAAAAAGACAGAACTACATACATTTAGAAGTAAAAAATATAACTAAAAGATTCTGCACTGACTCAATACTGAAGAAAAAAAACATCAAGAGAGACCAACTATTCTAGGCCTACATTTATTGTTTCAATGTTGATAATTTAAATGTACAGTCAGTAGCATCTATCAGTACATACACACAACATAATTAGGTCGAATAAGGGAGAGGCGTTCTGTGAGATGTTGCTTTATCTGGGGGGGGGGGGGGTTCAAGCCAGGTTTGCTGTTCACTTGAGCTGTTTGAAATGGAAGGGAGTTCTATATAATAATGTATGTTTCCTTTAATTGGTTCTGGATTTGGGGACTGTGAAAAGACCCCTGGCGTCGTGTCTGGTGGGGTAAGTGTGTGTGTCAGTGCTGTGTGTAAGTGTAACTATTCAAACAATTTAGAATTTTCAGCAAATAAATGTTTCTTTAAAAAATTACAAAATAAGCGATGCAGTCAGTCTGCTCTATTTTTAGCCTTTAGACTGGCAAAATATTGATATTAGCCCTCGGATTACAGTGAAGAGCAAGATGTGTCGCTCTGTTCTGGGCCAGCTGCAGTTTTTTTTACGTCCTTATTTGCAGCACTTAACCATATAACTGGACAAAAAAATCAAGACAATATAAAACTAGAGCCTGCAGGACTTGCTTTGTGGAGTGTGGTGTCAAAAAAGCAGAGCATCTCTAAATTATTTGGACCAAATACAATGCTTTCAGTTTTAGAGATGTTCAGGACCAGTTTAGTACTAGCCACCCATTCTAAAAACAAACTGCAACTCTTTGTTTAGGGTTGCAGAGATTTCACTAGCTGTGGTTGCTGATTTGTTTAATGTTGAATCAACAATCCGTGTCCCCCTAGCATTGCTACATGCTCCAAAAATGCTAGCCAGGAGATTCTGGGGCGTGGCTAAATAACCAGCCAACAAACTTCAAAACTGTTTGGATGAAAACACATCACGTTAGTCAGACAAATCATACACTTTAAAAAAGTATTAAGGAGCACATCACTCTGTTCTATTTTATACATCCCAGTCTATAAACAAGGACTGGACAATTAAAAGTATCATAATAGTGGAATGTGCAAAATATAGAACAGCAAAGTACACATGTCAACAAACCAAAAGTACGGTGTCCATCGTAGGAC
This sequence comes from Oncorhynchus masou masou, assembly GCF_036934945.1. Taxonomy (NCBI): domain Eukaryota; kingdom Metazoa; phylum Chordata; class Actinopteri; order Salmoniformes; family Salmonidae; genus Oncorhynchus; species Oncorhynchus masou. Next base: position 6,957,902 of record NC_088228.1, read on the forward strand.
ATCATACAGCAGCGATTAACTTAAGTACCTTGAGTACCCAAGCCTCTCCATAACCTTTAAGCATGTGTCCTCTATCATTCTGATCTCATGGATGGGCATTTTTTCTCTCCACACATTGATGCTGACTGGCGATATGTCTCCCTCATACACCAGGTTGTACAGGTTGGTGGAGGTGGCGAACATGAGCTGGTTGAGGGCAGCTGGGGCCACGGGAACCCCGAGAAACGTGTGTATCTTTCCTGCTGTCTCCTCAGGATATTGCACAATGTCCTCAAATTTCACATGGAGGTAAGAGGCGGTGAGGTCGCCGTTGACCTGGAGTGCCGTGGTTGTGTGGGCCAGCCACAGATGGGCCAGTAGCAGCACCGGCTCCATCTCTGGATCAGAGAGGACGCTGTGCAATGTCAAGAATTCCTGGGTGAACCCTAGTGTACACTTGCTTCTCCCGCCGTTCCTCTCTTGCTTAAAAATTGCAGCGACATGATTTTGCACATTCTTGCGAGAATAGAGGCTTGGCTCGCTGTTGTAGAGCATAAGGTAAATCCAAGCGCGAGGATCTCGCACCACGTGCAACGCCCGAAATGAGTGACCGACCACCTTTCGGAAAAACGGGAGTTTCAGGGTCCAGCTCCCGCTGCTCAGGCTGAGGACAGGGCGGGCATTAGGGTACCTCTCCATGTGCCGCCTTAGCTCCCGAACATACTCCCCATCTCTATCTGAACTCCCCCTTGACCCTGACTGCCTACGAATTGGCTTCCTCCTCTTGCCAGAAAGCTCCACCTCAATCTCATTCCAGGTGCCCTCGTTGCGCAACTGAATGTTCTGCAGGTGAAGTCTAGGGTTATAGACCAAGGAATGGAACCAGCCCTGGATGGCCTTGTAGTGACCTCTTTCCGCATCTAGTCTGGACCACACGCAGGCATCCACCAGGGGGTCAAAGTTGAACTCAGTGTCCGGGATGACTAGGTGCTCTGTGGGGACTTGGAGATAAACAAAGTCAGAGCTGTTATAGAAAAGGGGCTTGAGAACTTCAGCCCCAGACCCTGGCAGGGATGTAACGACGACTGTGGGGAGAGGGTTTGGGGGCAGATCGGACACTGATTGGACACAGACAAGCCAATCACAGCTATTGGAGACAAACAGAAACTCAACGACCCACAGCAGGAGAACAAACGTTAAAGTATAGCGCATGATCTTGCGGAAGCAGAAATAAAACGTGCGTTGCAGGATTAAAAACCCAATGGCGAGACACAGTGTCAGCCCTCCCACTATATTAACCATAAATCCAAAGTCATGGACTGGATCCACAGTGTTCTGTTCAGTCATCGTTTGAACTCCCAGACCGAAGTGGATTATCTGATGCCTGCTTTGCATCTTTGCATATCCCCCAAAGCCCAAGTAGCTAAATCTGGCGCCAATGTCATTGTAGTTTGTTACGATGGACACAATGGATTCTGTGCCGTTGACGACAATAGAGAGTCGTACTCCATTTTTACTATTGTCGATGAATCTGCAGTTGGAGATTTTGACATTGGGACTGTGCATCAAATAGGCCACTCTGGTGACCGTGCCCTCCATTGGAAAGGTCACGTTGACAAACTGGGTCCATCGTTTCTTAAACTCAGCAGCCTGCTCTGCCTCCTGTATTCTCGCCACTGGACTATTCCCCTGACTGTCAAACCAAAACATTTGGTAGTGAGCATCCCAAACGTCCATCAGTGCCCCATTGTACCTGTCTAAAGCTCTGTGAGGGACATATTTAAAATCAATGTCCAAGTTATGAAAGAAAGCACTCAGAGTACTCAACGGAGACTCCTTGCTTTTTTCCACATGGTCAAACACCAGCAGAGTCTGAGAGTTGAGCAAGACAAGGGCACGGTATACGCTCTTCAGCCCCATCACAGAGGAGTAGGCCGATGCCGCTTCTCCACTAACGAACAGAGAATCCCCATGGGATGCAGCTACAATGACCTCACCGGCTGTGTTGCCGACCTCAGGCTCCGCCCACCGCAGCCACTTGCCACACTCTCCAAGCTGGCCCTCCCAGGGCTGATTGCACTGGCTTGTGGGAGACGGGGCGAACGTCAAGACATTGTTGAGGTAGCTGTATTTGGGGCCGTACAGTGCCTCTGAGACAAATGCCTGTCCATTAGGGGCAAAGGTGAAGGAGTTCTGGTCTGGGTGCTCATGGCCCGGATTGAAATTGCTCCAGCCCTCCAGCCAGGAGTAGGGCTTTGAATGGACGATATCATACACCGCCCTACCGCCCAGCTTCCCCGATTTGAAGGAGACAAATGTGTTGCCTTGACCATATGATAAACCAGCCCCGTAAGTCACCACACCCCAGTTTGAGAACATGTGCAGTACTGCTTTGCCAAACCCGGCTGGTGGTTGCTTGGAGAGCTCACTATCATACCACAGAAACTCAGTGTGTAAGGTGGCCCAGCGCTGGGCTGCTGACTGCTCCATGGGGCCATCTTTGGGACGATGTTTCCGGATCTGCTGGGCCAGCCAGTTTCCGGTGCCGTCCCGGAGCACAAATGCATCGAGGAACACCAGCTGACTCTCCGGTCCATAGAACCAGTTGTAGTTGGAGTCAGCGATGCCCACTGTCCTCTGGAAGCCTGGCAGAATTGTGGAATGGTAGAACCAGAAGTGCGCCCGCAACCAGTTGTTCTGGGTGTTGTCGATGTCGAAGTGGCGACGCGCCAGGAAAACGTACTGAGTGATGGACTTTGCGGTGTAGCTCCCATAGGCCACACCCTCGTCTAGCGAGCCATCCACTACGTGACTGAGGAGGAACATGGTCTCTTCCATGTAGTTAACGGCCACCTGCTTCCACATCATTGTCTCCGGGTCACTGTGTGCTCCCACTACGAGGGCGCCGGTCAGGATGGCTAAGATGTTGGTAGTCTGATGATTCTGTAAAAACTGCTTCCCCCATCCCCTGTGTTTGGAGAGTTCGTACAACTCCTCTGTGGCGGCACGTATTTTCTTCATGTAGCGTGCTCTTCGCGATGTCTCCAGGAGAGGGTAGATGAAGTCATAGGCTGTGGCAAATCCTGTGAGGGAGTGAGCCATGGGAACCTCGTCGTTGGGAGCGCTGGTCACCGTCCAGTTAGGGTACACTGCCATCTGGTCCATGTATCTGATTAAGAATTGATGGGCAGCTGTATCTTTGGGGCAGAGCAAACAGTACAGAGCGAGAGAGGGGAGATTGTTGCCATAAATTTCATTCCATTTGCTGGAAAATTCCTCATGTTTAACCGGGGGTAGATAGAGAGCAGTATCGGCGAGCATAGTCCCAACAGCAAGCCGGATAACTTTAAAAATATGTCTGTGCGTCGTGGCAGATCTCTGCTGCAGTAAACGTATGTCCACCTGGTGAAAATACAGGTTGGGGTGAAGGTTCGCCGGCCAGTTTTCCGGATGCCCGTTGGTGCTTCCGTCTCCTTGAAATGTGATTTTCTCCAACTCATCATCAATATTATTTTTGCCTAAAACGTCAGTAATTCCTGACAAGGAAACTACAACGGCCAAGAGTGAGAATAAAACCACAGACCGTCCTGCACATTTTTCAGCCATGATTCAAAAACCAGATGTGTTTATTTTTGTTTTCCTTTTTTAAGCTCTTTTCTTTTCTAAGTCTAATCTGAAACACTGTTTGTCTTTTCCAAGTTCCTACTCCCCTGCTATCTGTCGTTTCTCCGTTGCAGTTAATCTTGGGTTACATTCCATTCCTTCACTCTTTCCCATGTGTTCTGTTATTGGAAAAAAGTTTGTTTGTAGTTTTTGGGGGGAGAAATTCTGTCATAGTAACATCAACCATAATGTGCGTCATGTAACTTAGTAGACAAAAAAGGGACATCAAGCTGATAGAGAGAAAGTCAGTTTGATCACCTATTAAATCCACAGGAATGTGAAACAGTGCATGATATTGCTTGGATGGAGAATCATTTGAACATAACTGCATGTGTCTCTTGAGCTATCAACACAGCTCTGTTACCGTCCTTCCAGACTTGTCATCGTCAAGAGAGTACAACAGTACGTTATCCAGAGAGTCTTCATAAGAAATGAAAAGTACTTCCGTGATTGCAGTCCATCTCCAGACAGATTCATAAATCCAAGCTTTAGTTCTTCTTGCTTCAATGAAACGCGTCTGCAAACTAAGGATGTTGAACTGGGACCTGCAGCAGCTGTGGTAGCAGATGTGCAATGTAGTCATGTATTGCCCGGAAAAGATTCCTTCAATATGACTCCACATTTACGGCCATAATTTGGTCGAGAGAAAGTTAAAAAAGAAAAGAATGTGAGACAACGTGAGACAACCCTTCTGCACTGTGCTGAGCTCTGCTCTTAATTATTCACACAGATAAGATCACTTCAACTGAGCCAACAATTCTACATTCATCATCCATTAGCTAACTCACAAGATTGGAATGCTGGCATCTTTCCATGCTCCCCCAGACCCCAGAACGTCATGCCTAATGTGGTGTCATTTTACAATGCAATGAAACTGTGAGACTTCATATTAACATCTCCCACAGAACTCTGAAGTTCAAAGGTGTACTGTCTGAGAGGTGGCAGGTCTCTGTTCATGTCAGTACCCAGACCAACAATGCTTCATGATTATCTCCAGTGGTGTAAAGTACTTGTGTAAAAAATACTTGAAAAGTACTACTTAAGTCGTTTTTGGGGGTATCTGTACTTGACTTTACTATTTATATTTTTGCCAACTTTTACTTTTACTTCACTACATTCCTAAAGAAAATAATGTATTTTTTACTCCATGCATTTTCCCTGACACCGAAAAGTGCTCGTTACATTTTGACAGGAAAATGGTCCAATTCACACACTTATAAAGATCCCTGGTCATCCCTACTGCCTCTGATCTGAAGGACTCTAAACACAAATGCTTCATTTGTAAATGATGTCTGAGTGTCTGAGTGTTTGAGTGTCTGAGTGTCTGAGTGTGTGAGTGTTTGAGTGTTTGAGTGTCTGAGTGTTTGAGTGTCTGAGTGTCTGAGTGTTTGAGTGTCTGAGTGTTTGAGTGTCTGAGTGTTTGAGTGTCTGAGTGTTTGAGTGTGACGGAGCTCTATTTAGCCTGACGGAGCTCTACTTAGCCTGATGGAGCTCTACTTATTCTGGTGGAGCTCTACTTAGCCTGATGGAGCTCTACTTAGCCTGATGGAGCTCTACTTAGCCGGATGGAGCTCTACTTAACCTGATGGAGCTCTACTTAGCCAGGCGGAGCTCTACTTAGCCTGACGGAGCTCTACTTAACCTGATGGAGCTCTACTTAACCTGATGGAGCTCTACTTAGCCTGACGGAGCTCTACTTAGCCTGACGGAGCTCTACTTATGGAATTGTGGCCTGTCGCTTCCTAAAATCCTGGCTTGGGCCCTGCTCCAGTGTTGAGCTCAGAGACTTCGGCTTCAAGGAAGGAAGACCCTGCCTGATCGTCAAGCTCAACAGAATTGTCAACTTCAGGCCAAGGGTAAATATCCTCAGGATATAGCATTCAGGCCTTGTCAACCAGGTCATATGCAAAGTTGACCTCTTGTGCAAATAAGGCACTCTGATATTTCCTGTGGCCCCTGGTTGATCGTTTTTGCATATTTTCCCGCAAGTAGTAGTACATATTTGAATGCAAAAGTACATGTAGTTTCTTAGTTGAAAGTGTAACTGTTTTTAGCATCGTGAAGAGTAATTTATAGCCATTTTCAGATATTTTGGTGAATTACCTTTTATGAATTACCTACCTTTTTAAAGAAGTGAAGAAAGAGATTGGTGTTTTCACTAAGAAAACCTTTGATAATCTTTATTGTGAAACGTGAAACAAAAACAGGCATCAGTGTAAAATAATCCCAATCAGTAACGTTTTCTTGAAGTGTTTATTGCAACGAGATAAATTCTAAGACATTATGCATTAGATCCCTTAGATCAGAGGAAAACTCACTGAGCGGTCCCTGTACAGTCAGTACATAAAGGGCCACATTCTGACCTGAGATACACAAACCACAACGTTCAATGAAAGAAGCTGAAGTGGTTAAATGGAAGGATGAATGAATGTTGGATGGAAGGATGAATGAATGTTGGATGGAAGGATGAGTGAATGTTGGATGGAAGGATGAATAAATGAAACTAAGTACTTTTAAAAACAAATATTGATTAAAATGATCAAAGGTTCAATATTTCGTAAAATTTGTGTTCAGGTAATGTTGAGGTATAGAAAGTCAGACGTGTTATTGCTGTAGATACATTCATACAGTGTTTCACAGCGCTTTAATGATGATCCTAAAACACGATCACTACAGTAGAACAAAGAGAACATTTCAACTGTAAACCCCTCCTGGTTGTAACTCACTGTGAGGAAAATTCCAGTTTACATAGGGCCAACAAATTCTCTTCTGCAAAACTGATATGATATTAATTCATTAATACATTTTTTTAAAGAAAACATTTAAGATATAAAATAAAATAAATAAAAGAGTTTGTAGTGAAGGGGCACATCCCCAGTCATTTCTCAGAAAAGGATCCATGATATAGAAATTAAAGCAGGGGCGCAACTTTGGTTTTAGAAGTGGGGGGGACATATACATATATATATATATATTTTATCCAGTCGGATAAACTGTCCAATCAGCATCTGCATTGTCCTGAAGCACTGTTGCCTTGTTATGTATCACATTCCAAATACTTTTTGTTGTTATTGATTTTTAAATTTAATCAGGCAAGTCATTTAAGAACAAATTCTCATTTTCAATGACGTCCTACCCTGGCCAACGCTGTGCCAAGTTTGCGCTGCACTATGGGACATCTGGTCACGGCCAGATGTGATGCAGCCTGGATTCAAACCAGGATTTTGCACTGACACCTCTTGCACTGAGATGCCTTAGACCGCTGCGCCACTTGGGTGGCCTGACACATATAGATAAAAAATATATAATAATAAAAAATTATACAAATTAGGTCAGTTAGGATCACCACTTTAAGAATGTGAAATGTCAGAATAATAGCAGAAATAATTATTTATTTCAGCTTTTATTTATTTCATCACATTCCCAGTGGGTCAAATGTTTACATACACTCAATTAGTATTTGGTAGCATTGCCTTTACATTGATTAACTTGGGTCAAACGTTTCAGGTAACCTTCCACAAGCTTCCCACAATAAGTTGGGTTTTGGCCCATCCCTCTTGACAGAGCTGGTGTAATTGAGTCAGGTTTGTACATGCTCGCACATGCTTTTTCAGTTCTGCCCACAAATTATCTATAGGATTGAGGTCAGGGCTTTGTGATGGCCATTCCAATATCTTGACTTTGTTGTCCTTAAGCCATTTTGCCACAACTTTGGAAGTATGCTTGGGGTCATTGTCCATTTGGAATATCCATTGCGACCAAGCTTTAACTTCCTGACAGATGTCTTGAGATGTTATATATATTCTGCTTCACGGTTGGGATCATGTTCTTTGGCTTGCAAGCCTGCCCCTTTTACCTCCAAACATAACGATGGTCATTATGGCCAAACAGTTCTATTTTTGTCTCAACTTCCTGTTGCGATTTAGAATAGTATAATACACAAGGTGTAATTGCTAAACTTGGTTGTGCATCATCAGTGTTCAATCACTGATAGTCAATCAATTAGATTGCAACAGTAAGTTACTTTAGCGGCCAGCTATCTAAAATTGTTACCATGGTCGAAATACCAGCTGGGGGGCCCCCCATTTATTTGGTTAGGATGTCTCATTCAGATATCATATTAAAAACTGCAAAGATTTCTCTACACCCCATGGCAAAATGAGTAGAATTGCATGGCATTTTTTATAAAATTACTAAATCTTCTTTCCGCCACATGGCAAAATGTGTAGATTTGCATAAAACTTGCTTTAAACTGCAGAATCTTCTCTACACCCCATGGCAAAATGTGTAGCATTGCTTAAATTGTACTCTAAAACGTAAATACACTATTTCCACTGTCAAGAGGGGGCCACTAAATTGTTTTGCTCGTAATGTGGGGGGTGGTACGCAGACCCGCAACCAACTGCGACCCATCATGATGAGCTCAGATTTCTTTGTTGCCCCCACCCCCCCATCAAAGTTGCCCATCCCTGGCTTAAACCTATACAATTCTCTTAGATTCTCTTAGATCTACAGGGGCTATAACAGTAACATAACAACAAAAACCCCATTTTGATATCTGAAAATTCTCACGACGCCAACCACCAGTTATCGGGAATGCACTGAACTCGGAATTCGGAGATTTACGAGTTCCCAGGTACAAGTGCCCAGTTGTTTTGAATGTGGCATTAATGTCACGCCCTGGTCATAATATATTGTGTTTGTCTTCATTTATTTGGTCAGGCCAGGGTGTGACATGGGTTTATTGTGGTGTGTTTTGTCTTGGGGTTTTGTGGGGTGTTGGGTGTGTGGCTTAGTGGGGTTATCTAGCAAAGTCTATGGCTGTCTGGAGTGGTTCTCAATCAGAGGCAGGTGTTTATTGTTGTCTCTGATTGGGAACCATATTTAGGCAGCCTTATTCTTTGAGTATTTCGTGGGTGATTGTTTCTGTCTCTGTGTTTGTGTTCACCAGATAGGCTGTATAGGTTTTCATGGGCGTGCTTTGTTTTGTTCGTTATTTCATGTCTAGTTCATTTTTATTAAAGAACGTGAATAACCACCACGCTGCATTTTGGTCCGCTTCTCCTTCGACAGACGAGAACCGTTACAATTAATGCTCAGATGTAGACAGGAGAGTATTCCCTTTGAGTCAGGAACCAAAACTCCTCCGTGGTGACCTGTGCATGCGTTGTCTGCAGTATTCAGTCACATGACAGCTTGATCAGCTGTTCGATTTCACTTATTGGCATGTCAATTGAGCCAGGATCACAGTCAAACAGATTGGGAAGTAGGTCCCAAAGTGTTCTTCCAAGCATTAGAGGTGAACAGTCATCACTCGTATGGGACAATTACTAATGCTATTTTTTGTTGGAAACAAGCACATATGAAGGAAAGGGGAATGGTTCGCTTTTGAAAGAATTTCTTATAAGAATTCTTTCCGAATCCACTGATTCGGTCACTCATCTGTAGAATATTTATTTCGATGTAATCTTTATTTATCCAGGAAGTCCCTTTGAGGTCAGAATACCTAGGGAAACCTGGCCAAGAGGGCGGCTCAATAGGTCAGCTGTCCGTTTCATACTTAATCTACCTTCTTTTCTGCAGTATTTTTCATTTTCGTCTTCTTGTCTCTCCTGGGACCTTTGCGTTGGTTTGGTTCCTCCCTCTCTCCAGTGATTGGTTCCTCATCCTTCATTCCCAATCTCACCATATGGCAGGTCTTGTACAGGACGTAACAGAAAGCCAAAAACAAAGACGAGGAAGATGCCCAGAAGGGGTGCTTTGGTAAATATAATCTGAGAGAGAGAGAGAGAGAGAGAGAGAGAAGAGAGAAGAGAGAGGAGAGGAGAATAGACATACCACAGTGTGCAATCCCAGCAGCAAGATGTGTGACCTTTTATTTTAACTATTTTTGTATTTTAACTTTTTGTACATTGTTACAACACTGTATACAGACATAATATGACATTTGAAATGTCTTTTTTCTTTTGGAACTTTTGTGAATGTACTGTTCACTTTTTATTGTTTATTTCACTTTTGATTATTATCTATTCCACTTGCTTTGGCGATGTAAACATATGTTTCTCATGTCAATAAAGCCCCTTGAATTGAATTGAGAGGGGGAGAGAGAGGAGGAGTAGAGGGCGAGAGAGAGAAGAGGGCGAGAGAGAGAAGAGGGCGAGAGAGAGGAGGAGTAGAGGGCGAGAGAGAGAAGAGGGCGAGAGAGAGGAGTAGAGGGCGAGAGAGAGGAGGAGTAGAGTGTGTAGAGGGTGTAAGCATTTCTTGAGCGTCAACATGTTCTGTGACATACCGTAACAGTCGTTTTGGTGTTGAACGCCATCCTTATAAAGCGTTGATAGAATCCATTCCCCCCCGGGACTAATGAAACAAGATGAACGTTGACTATTATAAAGCAAGACATGGACTATTCAAATGTTGTTGGGTGAAACACAACGTTTCAGTGGACACTTACGCATTGCATCACACGTATCATATTTGAACGTTCTCTGGATTTGAATCCTTTGAATGTTTGTTTGAGCCTCCCTAAAAAAAACAATAACAGGGCCTGTTTTTTTCAGAACTCTTCCAATGGTTCTATTGCCTCAGATAAATTATATAAAAAAAAAAATATTTCAAATACTATTTTAGCTCATGTCAGACTTTAACTCAGGTTTAGTTAGACTGACCTTAATCCGGCCCTTCAACACGCCATCGATGAACTTCAACAGCTGGTCCTTTGTCTCCACTTTGTTGGGCGGCAAGAAATATCCATCGTTGGACACGTTGAGCACGGTGATAAAGGGCATGATATGAGGTAAATGTGTAATTCAGGTGAACTATCCCTAACATTATATTGGGTTAAAAGAGATACTCATAACGGATGCTCTCCTTAGTGGGGGTTTTCTCCTCCACTACAGCCAGAACCACCCGTTTGCCTATGGTGAGGAACGCATATAAAACACAGAAACATTTCTTATGGTGAGGAACGCACATAAAACACAGAAACATTTCTTATGGTGAGGAACGCATATAAAACACAGAAACATTTCTTATGGTGAGGAACGCACATAAAACACAGAAACATTTCTTATGGTGAGGAATGCATATAAAACACAAACATTTCTTATGGTGAGGAACGCATATAAAACACAGAAACATTTCTTATGGTGAGGAACGCATATAAAACACCAAAACATTTCTTAATGTGAGGAATGCATATAAAACACAGAAACATTTCTTATGGTGAGGAATGCATATAAAACACAGAAACATTTCTTATGGTGAGGAACGCATATAAACACCAAAACATTTCTTATGGTGAGGAACGCACATAAAACACCAAAACATTTCTTATGGTGAGGAACGCATATAAAACACCAAAACATTTCCAGACATGGAGGAACACTCATTTAACATCACTTCATACGCATCATTCACAGAGACTTTTATTTCAGCTTGACTCATTAAAGCTACACTCTGTAAGAATGTATTAGCAATGTAATGCACAAGTCACACACTCACTGAATATTGGACACTGTTGCCTGCCACCTTGTGGTAGACAAGTAGACACACAGAGACATCTATTCTATAATACTTATAATTCCTGAAAAGTTATTTACTGTGTGTGTGTGTGTGTGTGTGTGTGTGTGTGTGTGTGTGTGTGTGTGTGTGTGTGTGTGTGTGTGTGTGTGTGTGTGTGTGTCTGTGACATGCAAGCGTGCGTGTGTGTGCGTGTGTCTGTGACATGCGTGCGTGCGTGTGTGTGTGTGTGTCTGTGACATGCGTGCGTGCGTGCGTGTGTGTGTCTGTGACATGCGTGCGTGCGTGTGTGAATGCGTGTCTGTGAGATGAGTGCGTGTCCATGAGAGAGTGTAACAAAACGATATCTCCCATTGCATACAAGGTGTAGCTGTCAATCGGGAGGTAATTGAGGAATCGTTCTCTATTGATCCACGACGTGAGGTCCCCATGCTGTTGTTGTAAAAGACAAGACAAAGAACATACAGTATAACAGATAGTTTCTAGTCTGAGAATACTAAGGTTAACCAGAGAGTGAATAAACAACAGGAAAATACACTTAAAAAACGTTATTGATTGATAAAACAACAGCCGAGGTGTAGATGGCTTTCGTGACGTTGTCAGTCGAACCGATGTGCGTTCATGGGACAGAAGTCCATGTGCTGTTGTGATTCTGAATGGTCAGATAGCTATCAGCAATGACAAGAAACGGCCATGTGGGAGAATCATGACTCGTTTCAGCTACTTTCATCTAGTTCTTGATACCGTGTTTTTTTTTGAGGCGTTTGACTGATTTCTTTGCTAATATGGCAAATCTAGCTAACCAACAACTGTAACGACATACTTGAGAAACAACAAGTGCTCGTTGTACAAATGTTTTTATGTTTTCAATTAGCATTGGGAGACTAAATATAGTTGTTAACAATCTCAGCCAACCCGGTCTGTTTTGCCCCATAGTTGTGCACGTATCGGTTTTGTTGCTAAACAACCAACCCGTCTACAATGAACCCTTTTATTTGTGAACAATCCCTTCAACAAAATTGTAGATGACTATGTACTAGGGCTGTGGTCCAATTCTTTACCCTTCTTATTCGGAAGTGTGCACTCACACACTTTCCTTCATGGATTTAAAATTATTGGATTGAGGTCAGGAATATGGTGAAAACCCTCCGGCCATGGTTGCACCAATCCAATGCTTTTAAATGCATGAGGGGGGAGTGAATGAGTGGTCTGGGTGAAGGGAAAAGAATCCCAAGCGAAAAACAAATTCATATATTATAAACCGATTGGCTGATTGGCTGAACACCGTGGTATATCCGACCGTATACCACAGGTGTGACACAATATGTATTGTTAATGCTCTAATTACGTTGGTAACCAGTTTATAATAGCAATAAGGCACCTCTGGGGGTTGTGATATATGGCCAATATACCACGGCTAATGTCAAGACTTCCGCCGAAGTCGGCTCCTCTCCTTGTTCGTTCGGCGGTCGACGTCACCGGCTTCCTAGCCATCGCCGCTCCATTTTTCATGTATCCATTTGTTTTGTCTTGTTCACCTGCACACCTGGTTTTCATTCCCCAATCAATTCGTATGTATTTATTCCTCTGTTCCCCATCATGTCTTTTGTGTAGGATTGTTTGTGTTAAGTGTATTTTGTTATTGTGGATATTGTTACGCGCATCACTTTTTGTCTATGTTCTGTGTTTTGGGCACATTTTATGTTATTTTGTACTGTCATTTTGACTGGAATAAAAAGTGTGCCTACACTCTGCTCTCCTGCACCTGACTTCGCCTCCGATACACCCCCCTAACAGGTAAGGGCCGTGACCTGGCACTCCGCGTTGCATCGTGCGAAGAACAACCCTTAGCCGTGGTATATTGGCTATATACCACACCCCATCGGGCCTGCTTAAATATTCAAGGTGTACTTTTCCAGTATATCTTTAATTATACTATACATATACTATAATTTTACTTTAATTTCATACGCTTTCATTGTAATTTTGAATATTCGTTCAAAATAAACTTGGGAGTTGTTTTTAAGTTGAAGCATTATTTTCTGAAATTATGTTCGTGATCAAGTACACAATAAGTATTCACTGAGTGTACAAAACATTAAGAACACCTTGCTAATATTGAGTTATTTCATTGCATATTACAATATTTTTTATAATCATTTATCACCATAATGTAAACAACAAAAGTTTGAAATGACACTGGTGCACAGTTATCAATAACTTTAATTTGAAATTGCCACTCCAGCCACAACTACTTTGTGTGTTGTAACCGTGGGTAAGAGGATATCTTGCTCAATCAATGTAGCCATAATGTTGCTAATTACAATAGCCAATGTGGTTATTGAATAAAAGTATACTTGTAACACATTAAAAGTACACTTTCTTCATAAAGAATATAGAAACTATACTTTCAAATAGTATTTAATTGACCATGCTAGTTTACTAATAATATAAGGACGCTGATTGATCATCTACATCAAGCTTACATTAATAGTGAATTATATTTTTTGTATATTACTAATTTATGAGAAATATACTTAAAACATACCAAAAGTGTATTCAAATAATATTTGTTTCGCTCTTTATCTGATATACTAAGAATGTACTTAATGTACTTAAGTACAAAAAAGTGTCCTAATTGAGAAGATTTAAAATATATTTAATATACTCAAATGCTAATAAACTACTTATTAAGTGGACATTAAAACGTATTAAATATATTTACATTTGTTCCAATTTAGATAATTTTAAATATACAAACAAATATTTATCACTGACATACTTTATTAATATATTTGTAATTTATTGAAGTATTTTTTCCCCCACTTGGGACTGTAATTCAACTCTGGTCTCTTACCATCATAGAGGAAGTACACTGCCACAGCAGGGTATTCCTGGAGAGTAACTGCCTGAGAATGACCAGAAATGAGAAACAACACCTCATACACTTTGGGAAGATGTGATGAAAGCACAATGTCAAGGCACCTGGAGGCAGTGGTTCAATACCACATTCCACCCCTCACTTTCTGCCCTTTGTCCTTATCATTTATCTACCCATATTCTCCTATACCTGTCAATAAAACTACAAAATACCCTAATAGAGGGTTTTCCAAACTCGGTCCTGGGGTCAAGTTTTGGAAACCCTGCCCTAATGTGTGTGTGTATATATATATATATATATATATATATATATATATATATATATATATATATATATATATATATATAAAATATATATAAAAATCCTTCTTTAACCTGTCTCCTCCCCTTCATCTACACTGATTGAAGTGGATTTAACAAGTGACATCAATAAGGGATCATAGCTTTCACCTGGTTTCACCTGGTCAGTCTATGTCATGGAAAGAGCAGGTGTTCTTAATGTTTTGTGCACTCACTGTATGTCACATATATACACTATGAAATGTGACGTGACATTCTTCCAGGGTCAGTCCCCTAATCTTTCGAATGGGCTTGCTTGACGATTGTATTGTCACGTTCATGAAAACGCGGACATTTAAGATATATAAAAATATATTTGTGTTTGTGGATTAATTGACTGACAAGATGCCTTTTATTAAGTTTTTGCATTATAGACCATTCCGCTATGTTCCCCCCATGGAGAGATGATTCTTTAACATTTAATCCCTCTACTGAATAGCCTGAGCGAGAGAGAGAGACAGAGCGAGAGAGAGAGCAAGAGAGAGAGCGAGAGAGAGCGAGAGAGCGAGAGAGAGAGAGAGAGAGAGAGAGAGAGAGAGAGAGAAGAGAGAGCGAGAGAGAGAGAGAGAGAGAGAGAGAGAGAGAGAGAGAGAGAGAGAGAGAGAGAGAGCGAGAGAGAGAGAGAGAGAGAGAGAGAGAGAGAGAGAGAGAGAGAGAGAGAGAGAGAGAGAGAGAGAGAGAGAGCAAGAGAGAGAGCGAATGAGGGAAAATAGCTAACTTGCATACAGGACCAGATAATGGGGGATTTGAAGATGTAATAACTCACTACGCTGTTATCCCATCTGGTTGGTATGGCTTACCATGTGTTGCACAAAACACACGTATCTACACACACACACACGCCGTGGAATTTGCTGTAGGGCTTTTAAATCTTCACTAAGCCTATTACTGTGGGCCTAAGTTTGACTAGGCTGGTTGCCTTATTGCACATGTGCTAAAGCCTTACTCTATGGTGAACATAAGAATAAACCTTTTTCAGAGAACACCTTTATATCATTGTATAGTATGGGTCAAATGGGGCTAAGTGACAATGATGTGGGATTGCGGCTTATTTACCTCAGCCTTAAGAATAACTACACAGCCTATTAAAAAAAAGTGCTATACAGATTATTATACTATTCACTCAACCCAACTAGCTGGGTCAAAATAACCCCGTGTCTGTTCTGTCCAGTATTTACCCAATGCTGGGTTAACAAAGAACTCAAATTGTTTTTTATTTTTATTTTAACCCAGTATTATTTGGAGTGTTGTCCTCAATTTTTCAATACTCTATTCCACTTCCTGTTTTAAAGCATCTTTCTCATCAATATAATACTGGTTCCACCAGGCAGTCATTGTTGTATTATGTTTGTGTTCACGTCATATTGACATCGCACTTGTTTGTGAACTGTTATGTTCCGTCTTGTTCTGCCTTTTAACTTGTGCAAATTAGATCATTGGACTTACTGGTGTGGATGTCTGCGTCGACCTTGCCCACGTTGACTGGAGATCCTATATTTTCCAGCTCCGCCCCGATTTCATACTCGGCCTTGTCTCAGGATGGTAAGTTGGTGGTTGAAGATATCCCATACATTCAGGTACCAGTATGGGGGCTGTGCTTTGGTAAAGTGGGTGGGGTTATATGCTTCCTGTTGATATCAGCTGATGTACGAAGGGCTATATAAATAAATTTGATTTGATACCACACTGGGTCCAACTGCTTGCAATAAGTACACTGGAGTGTGTAGAACTGACACAAATCAAATGGAGCACAATCACCGTAATGTAATGCATTTCTATCACTGCTCTCCAATATAACATATTTGAAACAAAAAAACACACACAATATACAAGATAAAAGGTCACACTAACTATGAAAACCAATATGTGATGCTACACATCAATATTTCACAAGGCTGGTGTTCCAGTCGGTTTGTGCTTGAGCCCAGGGTTTTCCAAACTCGGTACTGGGGCCCGGCAGAACTCAGTCCTGGGGACCACACATTTGTTTTTTTGCCCGAGCATTACTCAGCTGATTGTGTGTGTGTGTGTGTGCCTGCGTGACACCACACTAGAGTGATGAACATGTATTTAAATTTGCCCTCTTGCATTCTCTTGATGTAGGCCTAACTTAGACGTTGCTTCTTCACACAATCATTTTTAAGGGCCTTGTGTGCTCCATTACTCAAATATGCCATACCTCAGGCTTTCTTGTGAGTTTAAACCCGCAAATTAGTAAGAGAAAACAACAACCATTGGCAAATCTATACAATGGAAATGTATTTTATTAGGAACTTTTCACAATCCTTCACAATAGGTTGCCTACTGGTATGTCACCTTGATAGTTAAGGACCATGGACAGAAGATGGCAGTAGGTAAGGTTGTGTGGAATGAAAGTCTACTTGATATTCCGTGGATTTTGTCGTTTTGTTTTATGGCAAAATGCAAAATGTACTGTAGCCTGTCAGGAGTATCAAAGTCATTAATCGACGTCTTTCGAAAGACTAGAAATAACTTACGTGTCATCGAGCTCTTCAACGAAGGCTGATACCGTAGCTATACTAAACAAAACCGTCAGAGAACCTGGAGGCATACAGAGGAAACGTGAGTACAAGGACGCAACTGACAAAGTGGACACATTAAAACAGACTATCAGTGCTCCTTAAGAACATTAAACTATCAACCGGACCAACATGAGAAATTGGAGTTCAAATTACACAGTGCCATCAAAAACGTGTATTGACCTTATTTAATAGCCTACCAGTGCACACGACAATTAAATTTTTATTTGGCATCATTTTCCCTCAATGATTTATCCGATCAACCAATCCGCCAATTCACGCGTGTGACGCGAATCTAAATAGGTGTTTCTGGGTTTTCTATGCAGCTGCTAAGAACTTTAAGCAATAAGGCCACAAGGTTTTCAAAGTAAAAGCCATATAGATCTTATTAATGAAGATTAATGTTCATTCTAGTCCAAATTCTATGATTAAAATAGAAAGTTATCGAAGGGAATCGAACTTTGAGTGTATAAGACCTGTGTATCGGGTATGACGCGACAAAAGCTGCAATAATGGAATTTTAGGCTATGGTAGATGTTAACATGTGTATCGTTGGGTCCACTCATGCATGGTAAACCGCTTGGTTTACTATGCAATGGATGGCTTTCACACCAAAACGTGTAATGTGATGTAGGCTACAGTAAGTGGGAGCATAAACAAACTGTTGTACAACCTTGCCACCCTGCTGCATTTTGGACATGGAGCTGTGAGACAAGGAATGATACATTCTCTCTTTATTGAAATGTAAGCATTGTAATTTATTTGAAATAGCTTTCTGAGAACTATCATTGAAACAAAATATATTTAAAAACAACACATACTTTTTCAATAAATATTTAGATTGCTATAAAATGTATACCACACAATTACAGAAAAAAATATACATTTGACATGCGCTCTAAATCATCCTCTGCGTCATCCTCATGTTGGGCATCATGGGCGTGCTGGGTAACGTTCTGGTTATCTACGCCTTCTGCCACAGAAGTATTTGGTTTTGTATATACTTAAATATAAAAAGTAAATATAATTGCTAAAATACTATAGTGTCAAAAGTATAAAATTTTAAAATAAAGTTAAGCAAACCAGAAGGCACAATTATTATATATATTTTGTCATGTATTGATAGCCAGGGGCACATTCTAATTTACAAATGAAATACGTTTGTTTAGTGAGTCCCCAGATCAGAGGCCAGGGATGTTCTGCTAAGCTTTCAAAATGTAAGGACTTTTGGGTGTCAGGGAAAATGTATGGAGTAAAAAGTATATTATTTTCTTTAGGAATGTAGTGAAGTAAAAGTACAAAATGTCAAAAATAAAAATAGTAAAGTACAGATCGTTCCCAAAAAAACTACTTATGTAGTACTTTAAAGTATTTTTACACCACAGAATTTAGGCTTTTAGCGTAATGACAACTAGTAATGATAAAATATGCAAATTGTTAAGAAAAACAACTAAAAATACAATTTATTTTACAATAATCATTCTGCATTTTCATTATATTGGAAATACAGTTCATGGACCTATAAGAAATACAGTTCATGGACCTATAAGAAATACAGTTCATGGACCTATAAGAAATACAGTTCATGGACCTATAAGAAATACAGAACTTAGTAACCCTGTGGTAAAAATAAAAAAAAGTATTTATTTAAATCAGGAAGCCCCTTGAGGAATATTCTTTCAATGGAGATCTTGCCAAGACAGCAGCTTTACAAATACCTAAAAGTGACATTAAAAACAGGCAATACAACAAGCAATATATACATCTCTACACAATACATAATGCAAATGCTTTAGACTACTATTAATGCTTGAAAATGAGCAAGTATATCTATCTCAGTAAACATTTCTTCAGGTTAGAGCCTGCACGTGGCCAGGTGAGTGAACAACAAAGGCTAACCTCAGTTGATTTAAAAATCTGTCCCCTCCTCATTCCCTTCCACCTGTATTGATTTGGGAAAGACTTGACAGGGGAAAACAATATGCTGGAAGATCCTTATTGTCTTTTATCCGATCAATGCAATGAGAGGTGGTGAGGAGAGGATATACTTGTTAGACAATTGAAAAGGAGCCTAAATTCAGTTACCAGGAAACAGGACATCTTTGAAAACAATCCGAAGAGCAGCTAACACGGAGCAAGAGATATTTACTAGAGGTGTACCGAGTGGTCGGACAAAACGAGTATCGTAACGAATATGGGTGTCGCGGCCGTCGTCGTGGAAATGACCGGACCTGTCACACCCTGACCATAGTTTACTTTGTATGTTTGTATGTTTTGGTTGGTCAGGGTGTGATCTGAGTGGGCATTCTATGTTGAATGTCTTGTTTGTCTATTTCTATGTCTGGCCTGATATGGTTCTCAATCAGAGGCATGTGTTAGTCATTGTCTCTGATTGGGAACCATATTTAGGTAGCCTGGGTTTCACTGTGTGTTTGTGGGTGATTGTTCCTGTCTCTGTTTTGCACCAGATAGGACTGTTTTAGGTTTTCGCACATTTGTTGTTTTGTTAGTTTATTGTTGTACAGTTTCTTTATTAAAGTACAATGAATAACAACCACGCTGCATTTTGGTCCGCCTCTCCTTCTACAGACAAAAGCCGTGACAGGACCAAGGTGCAGGTGAGCATACATTTTCCTTTATTTATGTCAATGTCGCCAACAAAGACCCAGACCGTGACACTTCCTAAGGCTATTGTGCCACTAACCAAGATAACTACCCACAAAATACAAAGGGAAAAAATGTTGCATAAGTATGATTCCCAATCAGAGACAACTATAGTCCCTGATTGAGAACCATACCCGGCCAAAACATAGAAACAGAAAACATAGAAATAAAGAAACTAGAATGCCCATCCTAGTCACACCCTGTCCTTCCCAAAATAAAGAATAAAAGCCTCTCTATGGCCAGGGCGTGACAATGGGCAAATTTCTGGAAATTAAAAAAATACATTTTCGGGTGTCAGGACGGATCTTTTTCATGTCAATGAGTCAAGAGAGGTGCTACATGGTCTAAATATCTCAACTGGCTAGTTTGCCTGTCTATCAAGAGAAGGGTGGGTTGTACTTTGATCCTGCTACTCTGATTGGATAGGGTGAAGCTGTATTTCTCTGTCCACTCGCTTCATAATTTCACCCAATCACTTCTATTTTTCGGGCTGCTGCTGCCTCCTGTTAGCCTGCTACCATGATAAATGAAATGGTAAGGACGTTTGCTATCAATGTGCATAATATCTAACAAGTCGGGGTGACAAAATTGAAAAAATATAAATACGTCAACGAGAATTCTGACTGATATCGAGCTTGTCTGCCCGCTGCAGATTGAAGAAAGACACAGGTCAAACACAGACACACCCCTCTGCAGCTCATAGTCTAAAGATTTTTTTGTTTAGCAAATTAACACTGGAGTGATAGATGTGCAGATGATGATTTGCAAGTAGAAATACAGGTGTGCAAAAGGACATAAAAGTAAATAGAAACAATATGGGGATGGGGTAGTTTGATTGGATGGGCTATTTACTGATGGGCTATGTACAGCTGCAGTGATTGGTTAGCTGCTTAGATAGCTGATGTTTAAAGTTAGTGAAGGAAATATAAGTCTCCAGCTTCAGCGATTTTTGCAATTCATTCCAGTCATTAGAAGCAGAGAACTGGAAGGAAAGGAGGCCAAAGGGGGTGTTGGACCTTACAGATAATTGTCGTCTGGTAGAAAGCAGACAAAACCAGGTTTTCCTCTAGGATTTTAAAGTCAATTGAGACTCACATGAGTGATTTACCTCAATAGTTAATGATTTAACTACAGCTTCATATAGGTGATGAGTCTAAGACTTGGCGCCCTTGACCGCTTCATTTCACACCAGGAACATACAGAAGTAACTTCAAGCCATTACATTACACTCTTTTTGTATGGATTATTTAACATTTACATTCATGTTTAAAAAAAGAAAAAAGGTCAATAAATGCATTTTTTAACCTTTATTTAACTTGGCAAGTCAGTTAAGAACAAAATCTTATTTTCAATGATGGCCTAGGAACAGTGTGTTACCTGCCTGTTCAGGAGCAGAACGACAGATTTGTACTTTGTCAGCTCGGGGGTTTGAACTTGCAACCTTTCTGTTACTAGTCCAACACTCTACCCACTAGGCTACCCTGCCACACCAAGGAACTGCTGCCCCAGTTCCTTGTTTACCTTTTCCATCATTGACGGTCGAGACATTAGGCAACTCTTTTCATAACAACGCTTAAACCAAAATACTGCACTGTTAATCTAATAAAGGAATTAGATGGTATGATATTAACTCAATTGCAAAATGATCAGGGAACCAAAGGATGCAAGATGAAAATACACAGGCTCTATCTCATTGGGTATTGATTATTGTACTGCAATGTTGAGTGAGCTAGCATACAATCATTTCATTGCACCTTTTACACTTTCTGCAAACGGTGTATGTGACAAATACAATTACATTTTATTTGAATAGTCTAAAATGGCTTTCTCTACTTGTCTACTTTTCTTCATTTACACTGGTGTAAAATAACTCTATTGGACTGGTCGTAAATAACTGGATTGGACTATCTGGCGTAAAGAACTGGATTGGACTAGCTGGCATAAAGAACTGGATTGGACTAGCTGGCGTAAAGAACTAAAGAACTGGATTGGACTAGCTGGCGTAAAGAACTGGATTGGACTAGCTGGCGTAAAGAACTGGATTGGACTAGCTGGCGTAAAGAACTGGATTGGACTAGCTGGCGTAAAGAACTGGATTGGACTAGCTGGCGTAAAGAACTGGATTGGACTGAACTGGATTGGACTAGCTGGCGTAATGAACCGGATTGGACTAGCTGGCGTAAAGAACTGGATTGGATTAGCTGGCGTAATGAACTGGATTGGACTAGCTGGCGTAAATTAACTGGATTGGACAAGATAAAGAACTGGATGTGACTAGCTGTCGTAAAGATCTGTATTGGACTGACTTCTGAACTGTATTGGACTAGGTATTGTAAAGAACTGGATTGGACTAGCTGGTGTAAAGAACTGGATTGGATTTAGTAAAGAACTGGATTGGACTAGGTAAATAACTGGATTGGACTAGGTTAAGAACTGGATTGGACTAGCTGGTGTAAAGAACTGGATTGGACTAGGTAAAGAACTGGATTGGACTAGATCTAGTATAGGCTTCACTATGTTCTTTTCACCAGTTTGTTACAGATCAAAACAAGACCACCAGATCAATGCAGATGAAGGAGAGGAGACGAGGAGAGAAAGCCACTATCGAGATGCAGCCAAAGAACTGCACCATATCTGGAATGTGCTTTTATCCTTATTGGCCAGTTGGCGGCAGTGTTGTGCAGCTTACATTCTAGACTGGGGAACCAATTCCAATGTGGGGGCCCCACTCAGGCATGAGATACACAATTTACTTACTCTCATTTATGTCCCCTTTTCTCACTGTGCATTATGGCGTCAGTTTTAATCCTACGGCAATGTGGGCTCCAACAAGATATGCGATAGGGGTACAGATCCATGGAAATGTGGTGGGGTCTGGTCTGGTGGTAGTGCTGCCGCCCGCAGACCACCACATTGCCCCACCACTCCCTTCCTGTGCTATATCCCTCTGATCTCCCCATCCCCAACCAGTATTTATCAACAAAACTTTAACATAGCAGATTCCAGGATGTGAAACCCTAGAATAAGTTGAGCAAACCTTTTTCCTGCATGTTGGGAAAACACATCAAGTGATTTAACCTGGAAAAGAATGACACCAGTTCTCACTGCAATGCAATATATTTCATATTAATTTATTTTATATTTAACGTTTATTTAACTAGGCAAGTCAGTTAATATCTTGTTAAGAGTTAGTATATTGGTGAGTTAGTATATTGTTAATAAGTTTGGAGAACGAGTATTTTTACTCTACCATCATCGTGGCACAAATTGTGAAACCATTTAAATCTAGCAGCAGCCGTCTGTAACCTACATCATTTAGACCAGACCAGGAGAGTCTAGCAGCAACAGTCTGTAACCAGGGGTTGGGTAGGTTACTTTCTAAATGTAATCCGTTACAAGTTACACTACAAAAGTACTGTACCTGTTCCAAAATTGTTATCAGAAACGTAACCTTTGGATTACCCAAACTCATTAACGTAATCTGAATGATTTCAGTTACATTAGAAGACAACAACAAAAAGGATTCGTCAAACACATTGGTGAGTCGTCATAGTGGTCTTGTGGTCAAAACTCACTCAAGTGGAACAAACTTGCTGAATTGAATGTCAATGAGAAAACATAAAGGTCTCAATGTATTTCTGCAAAACATAATTTCTGAATTTAAAAGTAATCTAGTTTTTCCAAAAGTATCTTACAAATATTACAATATTTTTGCTGGTAACGTAACTTGTTACAGGTACAGTGTTTTGGAGGGGTAATGAGATTACACATAACTGACTACTGTAATCTGTTACTCCCCAACCCTGTCTGTAACCTACATCATTTGGACCGGACCAGTGAAAGTGAGAACCATACAGACTCAAACAATATGTCCGCCACTGTCGTTCATTCCAGAATATCAGTCTCGTAGGTCAGTAGTTGGTAGTACGTCAGATTAGGGAAAGACGTTTCTTGGTCTTCGGCACTACCATCCGTTGATGCTGTCTCAACGATGTCCAGGGTCTCCTTAAACCCAGATTGGGTATCGTACCTGAAAAACGATGGGAAAAATATGAAAATACTCCAAAGACAAGGCATTGGAGAATGTAGTGTAAGAAAGTTGCAGGCATGTTGATGGCTGGTGACTTGTTCTATGTGAGACAAAGACAAAAGGGAATACTGAAACGATATGTTTTTTTCTCCACATCTTCATTCGTCTGTTGATACAGTCCCGAAATGTTTTGCATGTCAGCAGTTAAGTTTTCAAGATATTGGACTTTAAAGAAGCAAAGTGTCACCTGCCACATCATCATGATATTGAAAAATGCAGTGCAATATGCCTTTAATTAAAGGGGAAGTTTGTTTCTATCCGACTTTGGATGAACCGCCTGACTGTCACGGCTTCAATAAGTAGTGAGTGCAGGAGTCCGGCGCAGAGAGCAGGGTAACATCAAAAGATGTGGATCTTTAATATTCCCACAAAACCAGAGAGACGGTCACGCCACACACAAAGGGAGCGTAAAAGTCCCAGTCCAACCAAACAGGACGAAACTGATCGGAAAAATGAAACCACAAGAATAATCAAACACCACAAACAGAAAAACAAGCACAAAAGCCGACGGGCCTGCTGGGTTTAAATAGCCCACAACCAAACCTAAACACGAAACAGGTGCAGCACATCAGACACAACTAAATGAAACAGAAAAGGGGAACGGTGGCAGCTAGTAGGCCGGCGACGACGACCGCCGCCCGAACAGGAAGGGGCACCATCTTCGGCGGGATCAGTGACACTGACAGTTGTAAAGTTATTTCAACAGTTTTTTTTAGCAATGTCCAGCATCCCAAGACTAGAATATTTGAAGCAAAACAATGTTAAAGGAAACGGATAGACCCCGCTATCGGTGTACATATAAGCATGGGGAAAGACATGTGGAGCGAGGGAAAGTGGATGCTCTTTCCCCATGCTTTTGGGTGTACCGCTACCCGAGTCCATCCATTCCCATTAGCATTGCTACATGCTCTGAAAATGCTAACCAGGAAATGCTGGATGTGATTAGCTAAATAATGACCCAGTGAGCTGAAGACGTTAAAAACCAAAAAGGATGACCTTTTCTACCAAAATAAATGTGTATTTTCAATGTCTTTTGCTCATAGAGCAACAGTCGAAATTAATTGAGTTAAAAAAGAGAACTTTATTTTTGTAATGTGGTCTGTGTGTAGCTTGTGTAGAGGAGTCAGAACGCAGGACAGAGATATGAGTAAATAAACGTAATTTACTCAAAATAGACAAATACAATACAATAAAGCGAGCCCACACAACGGACCGTATTACATACAAACAATTACTCATAAACAAACATGGGGGAACAGAGGGTTAAATAATGAACAAGTAATTGGGGAATTGAAACCAGGTGTGTAAGACAAAGACAAAACAAATGGAAAATGAAAAGTAGATCGTTGACCGCCGAACACCGCCCGAACAAGGAGAGGGACCGACTTCGGAGGAAGTCGTGACAATTTTAAGTGAACTCAAAAAATGTGTATTTTCAATGTCTTTTGCTCATAGGGCAACTGTCTGGACGAATTGAGTCAAAAAAATAAGTAAACTTTATTTTAAGTGAACTAACTCTTTAAAAATAACATAATATATGTATCATAATTTTCTAAACCACAACCAAGACTGTTATCACAATGGATAGTAGCATGAGGTACAATAAACATGACTGTCCACTAGGGAACATTTCAGAGTTATTTACACACTGTATGAAATAAAATTAGTAAGTTGAATGATGAAAGGACATTGAAAGAAAACTCACCCAAAACCTGCAGACTCTGTACATGTGGACATTGACAGGGCTCTGTGTCTATCCTGTGGTGCACTGTAGTCATAAAAAATGGTCTCCGTGTTAGCCAGACAAAATCCATTGCACCTCATGATATCTGTAAAGCAAAAAGGCACAATATGTTTGTTAATATTCTGATAATGTACAATACTGGGTCATGTTCAGTAGGGTACACTGCGGCGAAGCGCTTTGCAACAAACTACTAAAGTCGGTGTTGTAGCATTTTCTGTGGCACCTCCTTCGTTTTGAAAGGTTCTCTTCTGTTTTGTCACAGTAATGTTTTTGCGGAGGGGTGCACGAGTCACTCAGACCCGTGCCAAGTCCCCTCGCTCCAAGGGTTAGCCCATCCATGTGCTCAGGGGGGGTATTCACCGAACCTGGTCACCCTCTGTCTTAGAGTAGCCTCCCCTAACCAACGACAGAGTGCACAGGAGCCAAGTTGGGCGCAGGCAGGCACAAGGCAGACGACATTTTCTCCGACCACCTAATCCCTCTCCGCATCCTGCTCTTCGGGTCCCAGCCGAGGTACCGGCATCCAGGAAAGGAAAGTAGCAATCGGTAATTCCAAGCTTTCTCAAGAATGCTACTTGTCTTTAAAGAGAGTTTGTACGCAGTACGTGGCAATGCGCACACGGACTGGTTCGAGCGAGTGCCACCTGAGCGTGTTCCAAACCAAGACAAACTAGATGGTATCTTTCAGAGAAATGCTATAACTGGTTTGACCTGGGGGCATGATCTCAACCCCGAACCCAGCTTAGCCAGAACCGCTTCAGTTGTTTTCTTAGCCATTTTACACGTTGCACCGTCAAATTGAAGAAGAACTAATTGTTTGTGATTAGGAACAAGTACAACCTTCAGCACACAATGTCCGGGAGGTGAGTACGCTCTACCACTATGGGACAGTTTAGTTTGGCGCAACATAAGAAAGTCTCATTTTCCAGTTGTTTGTTTTCAGAAGCGTATATCATTCACACCTAGGTGAAGAGTGGAATAATTGAAGAATATTAATCTCTGCCTCACACGTATCACCTGTGCAAGGCGGGGCTTCCAGATAGACATGGATTTCATGGCCTTGTCAGGCTTGTTTGTAGATCTTTCAACTGAAGTTGCGAGAGTGCAACTCCCCATAGTATGTTGTCAATTAAACTACACTGAACAAAGATAGAAAATGCAAGATGTAAAGTGTTGGTCCCATGTTTCATGAGCTAAAAATAAAAAATCCCCAGAAATGTTCCATATGCAGAAAAAGCTTGTTTCTCTCAAATCTTGTGCACAAATTTGTTTACATCCTTGTTAAGTGAGCATTTTTCCTTTGCCAAGAGAATCCATCCACCTGACATTTGTAACATATCAAGAAGCTGATTA
The DNA here is from genome assembly GCF_036934945.1 of Oncorhynchus masou masou. Classification (NCBI taxonomy): domain Eukaryota; kingdom Metazoa; phylum Chordata; class Actinopteri; order Salmoniformes; family Salmonidae; genus Oncorhynchus; species Oncorhynchus masou. The sequence goes on from NC_088228.1 coordinate 6,984,672, forward strand.
AACAGCATGATCATTACACAGGTGCACCTTGTACTGGGGACAATAAAAGGCCACTTTTTAAAATGTACCATTTTTCACACAACACAATGCCACGTCTCACGTTTTGAGGGAGCGTGCAATTGGAATTCTGACTGCAGGAATGACCACCAGAGCTGTTACCAGATGATTTAATGTTCATTTCTCTAACATAAGCTACAGCCAACGTTGTTTTAGAGAATTTACGTCCAACCGGCTTCACAACAGCAGACCACGTGTAACCACGCCAGCTCAGGACCTCCACAGCTTCACCAGCGGGATCGTCTGACGAGGTGTGGGAGGGGTGCTGAGGAGTATTTCTGTCTGTAATAAAGCCTATTTTTGGTTAAAAACTCATTCTAATTGGCTGGGGCTGGCTGCCAATTGGGTGGGCCTATGCCCTCCAAGGCCCACCTATGACTGCAACCCTGCCCAGTCATGTGAAATCCATAGATTGCATTTCTTTTAATTGACTGATTTCCTTTTTTGAACTTTTAACTCAGTAAAATCTTTGAAATTGTTGCACGTTGCATTTATATTTTTGTTCAGTGCATTTGATGTTGCTTCAATTGGGCAGCACATTCGTTTGCCCTCCAGAAACTGGAATGTGGACTGTGAAATTAGCTAAACAATAAATCAGACACTTGTTTGCAGTAAAACATGGTTATTAAATAAATTGCTAGATACATTCAGACCTGATATTGTTACTGGACTCTGGTAGTATGGCTCCATGTTGTTGATGTTGTTTTCTCTTATCATCAGGTCCAGCGGAGATTGCTCAAAGAATGTGAGCACTGCTTCCGACCGTGAATACTGTAGACGAAAAGGTTGAAGATGAGAGTGGAACACAACAACCTTGGGTGAATCTCAACAGTATTTTCCTCGATTGCTTGTTTCCTCTCTCCTCGTCACCTTCTCTCCGGAAAGGAGGAGAGTGTTGGGAGAAAATAACCCAGGAGAAAATCTCCTCCAATGCTCACCTCGCTTCTCTCTGAAGTTTTGAGGAGGCGAGGAGAGAGGATGTAAGGAATCCCGCCGACTTCACCCCGTCTAGGGGAAACGTTTTCAGGGAATACAGCCCAAGTACATTGGGTGACCCTTCCAAGGCTCAGAAATAAATGACTTCATAAGCAATATTATTCAACCTCAGAAGGGATATGTATAAGCTACAGCACTACTCAAAATTGTGGACACACCTACTCATTTATTTGTACTATTTTCTACATTGTAGAATAATGGTGAAGAAATTAAAACTATGAAATAACACATACGGAATCATGTAGTAACCAAAAAAGTGCAAAATAAATCAAAATATAATTCAGATTCTTCAAAGTAGCCACCCCTTTGCCTTGATGACAGCTTTGCGCACTCTTGGCATTCTCTCAACCAGCTTCACCTGGAAATGCTTTTCCAACCGTCTCGAAGGAGACACATAAATTGTCATTTGAGTCCACGCTGTATCATTTAATACCACGTCAACTAGTGGCCTGTTGAAATAGCCAGAGGGTTATTATGAAGAGTCAAAACTGTATATCGATATGCATTGCTAGATGTAAATAACTATAGGCCACTCTACCTTCATTGGCAAGGTAACGACCCTCCTGAGGAGTTTTTCCACCTCTTGCAATCGAATCTCAATATCATTGGCCTCTGCAGCGTCTCTTATTCGCACAAATCCTGGTGAGGAAAAACATAGACAGGAACTATTTCAATACAAGTTGTATTTTAAGGTATTTCAGAATATAAATACAGTCAAGTTATTTTAAATACTGTATTTATACTGGAGACGATAGGTTTACAATTTGTATAGGCTTTCAATGATGCATTTGTAATATGTCTTTGCAAGATTTTGTCCATGTAAGAACGACATGTCATCTTGGTGTTTTTATATAAACTAGGTTTGTACACCTTCACAAGACAGTATCCATCAATGTAGGCTGTACTTTTAATTATTATTGTGGGCCAGTACATTTTAGGTTTATTTCCACGTGAAATGGTCTATTCAACTTTTCATCCACATAGGACATAGAATAACGTAGTTTTGATTCTGTGAGTTGTTTAACATGGGTCATGTATTTATAACGGGCTACCTACCATCTCGGAGCGCTGACTGTGTAGGAGTTGCTCTATCCTCTGGGAAAGCATCCATGAGTCTCTTTAGAAGGCTTCCGAGATCACGGTCCGTTCTGTGCAAATAGAGAACGCTCCTGTCCGATAACTCGGTCCGGACCTCCATGAATTCTTCCTCTCCGCGTTGACTAATTATTCGCTGTGTGCCAACAACCCAACAGTTTTGTACAAACATGTTCATGAGCGAAGTTCCCTCAAAAGCAACAGTTGCCATTTCCACTGCTTAATTCCCAGTCGATGACCGGCTATAATTGTTAGTTTGACTTCGGGAAGTCTAAATATCTGCAATTTGATTCCTTTCCCCAATCTTCATCATGCATAGGCAAACGGTCGGGAAAGGATTTTTTTCTCTAACGTTTTCAGAAATATAAAGTGCCGTTTCGATTATCCTAAATGGCTTGTATGATGTCCAGTTGGATCAAAATCACACAAGTACCATTCCCGCTGATGGAAGCGACTCCTCTCTCACTGGCAGAAGTGATTTGAAGGTTGCCAGGTTGGAAGATTAGCTGATTATTTATGCCCCACTCCCGCACACCACTTGATGCTATGCAGCCGGGGATGCCCAAACCCCAAACCACACTAACGACGCAATATAGCATGACTACCAAACCATCTGCAACAGCAAGTTTTGCAAACCTAGAAAACAATTTAGAGCTAAGAAAGCCAGTGATTTCAAATAAATGTTGATGTACTGGCAATTAAATACCTGCCATTTAGTTGATGGTCCATTCAGGATAGTGGATGCTAGCAGAACTGGTACTGTGTTTATTTTTAACAACAATTGGGATAATCCAATCGGGGGGATTGAGAGGTGGGATTTGCTTCACAGCACGGTGTTTACTATGTCAATTGAGGCACAGGTCTTGTAGGCTAGGGTTAGCCTAGTACAGTATTTAAACAATAACCAAGGTATGTTCAGTACACAGCACATCCAACCTGGGTTAAACATTTTTTTATATATATTCAACTACAGTGATTATTATTATATGTTTATTTACAATGACAGCCTGGGAACAGTGGGTTAACTGCCTTGGTCAGGGGTAAAAGGTCAGATTCTTACCTTGTCAGCTCAGGGATTTGATCTACCAACATTCTGGTTACTGGCCCAATGCTCTAACCACTGGGCTACCTGCCGAGTCCCACTAAAGTAAAGAACTTGAAAAAAAAAGTGCTATCTAGCTAAATCTGGTGCAATTGCATGTTATTTATGGTCCCTGAAAAATAAACAAAACAACAACAAAAAACTATCAAATACTTTGAGCATTTGCCTGTCCTATGTGCCAGGTGGGCATTGTTTGCAGGTGCGTATTGGCCATCTGGCAATTCTGGTAAATGCCAGATGGGCTGGCCATTTTTTTGTTGGGTGGGTTGGTCAAAATGGACATACACAAAAATGGAACGGAAAGAAAGAAAGAAGTAAAACAATGAAAAAGATGACATGGCCGGTGGTCCATTGGCCTGTTCATTGATCTGTTATTCTAGTCTATAATGATCCTTAGCTGATCAGTGGCCAACGCCGGCCTGGTTTTCAATGTCACGCAAACTCACATTCAAAGTCATACGCGGAATCAGCAAAGAGTCCTGCTCTGACCCTCACTCTGTCATCAGTTAGCATCACGCATACAACTTCAACATAGCCTAATATACTGTACATGCAAATAACTTCTCTGAATCTTCCTGTACTGAATAACAAAGATGAGAATTTCTACATGAATCCACACAGACAGACAACCATTTCCCATGCTGTGCTGTTGCTGCTAAATAACAGTGGTTAAAGAGAAACTCATGGGATGGAGGGGGGGGGGGATTCCAGCCACAGTCAGTCCCTCAACCCCACATTATTATGTAACACGACCAGCATCCCCTTGGATACTAGCTCTAATGAGAGAGTGTGTTGGAATCGTTTCCAAATCATTTTGGCAATGTCAGCATTTCTCTCTGTTAGAAGAAGCATAGCAAACTATGGGGGAAATATTTGGTCCCCCGTGTTATTGGTTGTTTGCCATCGGTATACCAACAGTATGGTTTTGGGTACTGGGAAATCCTACCACTACTAGTACTACCACATTACCTGGTAAACTACAACTAGTACTACCACAGTACCTGATAAACTACTACGACTAGTCTTCCCACAGTACCAAGTAAACTACTACTACTATTACTAGTACTACCACAGTACCTGGTAAACTACTATTACTAGTACTGCCACAGTACCTGATAAACTACTACGACTAGTCTTACCACAGTACCTGGTAAACTACTACTACTACTAGTACTACCACAGTACCTGGTAAACTACTACTACTACTAGTACTACCACAGTACCTGCTATACTACTACTAGGACTACCACAGTACCTGATAAAGTACTACTAGTACTACCACAGTACCTGATAAAGTACTACTAGTAATACCACGGAACCTGATAAACCACGACTAGTACTACCACAGTACCTGGTAAACTACTACAAGGACTACCACAGTACCTGATGAAATACTACTAGTACTACTACTACCACATTACCTGGTAAACTACTACAAGGACTACCACAGTACCCGGTAAAGTACTACTAGGACTACCACAGTAACTGGTAAACTACTACTACTACTAGTACTACCACAGTATCTGATAAACTACTACTAGGACTATCACAGTAACTGGTAAACTACTACTACTACTAGTACTACCACAGTACCTGGTAAACTACTACTACTACTACAAGTACTACCACAGTAACTGGTAAACTAATACTACTAGGACTACCACAGTACCTGATAAAGCACTACTAGTACTATCACAGTAACTGGTAAACTACTACTACTACTACTAGTACTACCACAGTACCTGATAAATGACTACTAGTACTACCACGGAACCTGATAAATGACTACTAGTACTACCACGGAACCTGATAAACCACTACTAGTACTACAACAGTACCTGGTAAACTACTATTACTAGTACTACCACAGAACCTGATAAACTACAACTAGTACTACCACAGTATCTGCTATACTACTACTAGGACTAACACAGTACCTGATAAACCACTACCAGTACTACCACAGTACCTGGTAAACTACTACTACTATTACTAGTACTACCACAGTACCTGATAAAATACTACTAGTACTACTACTACTACCACATTACCTGGTAAACTACTACTAGGACTACCACAGTACCTGATAAAGTACTACTAGTACTACCACAGTAACTGGTAAACTACTATTACTACAGTACTACCACAGTACTTGATAAACTACTACTACTACTAGTACTACCACAGTAACTGGTAAACTAATACTACTAAGACTACCACAGTACCTGATAAAGTACTACTAGTACTACCACAGTACCTGATAAACTACTACCACTACTACTACTACTACCACAGTACCTGATAAACTACTACTAGGACTACCACAGTACCTGATAAACTACTACTACTACTACTACTACTACTACCACAGTACCTGATAAACTACTACTAGTACTACCACAGTACCTGATAATCTACTACTAGTACTATCACAGTAACTGGTATACTACTAGTACTACCACAGACCTTAGTAAACTACTACACTAGTACTACCACAGACCTTAGTAAACTACTACACTAGTACTACCACAGTACTTGGTAAACTACTACACTAGGACTACCACAGACCTTAGTAAACTACTACACTAGTACTACCACAGTACCTTGGTAAACTACTACACTAGGACTACCACAGACCTTGGTAAACTACTACACTAGGACTACCACAGACCTTGGTAAACTACTACACTAGGACTACCACAGTACTTGGTAAACTACTACACTAGTACTACCACAGTACCTTGGTAAACTACTACACTAGGACTACCACAGTACTTGGTAAACTACTACACTAGTACTACCACAGTACCTGGTAAACTACTACTAGTACCACCACAGTACCTTGGTAAACTACTACACTAGGACTACCACAGTACCTGATAAAGTCGCTCTCTTCAGGTAGAGGCTTACAGATTACCTCAATTAGGCCGACTAACTGGTGTCCCCACACATTGGCTACCCGGACTATCTGCATTGTGTCCCGCCACCCTCCACCCGTCAACTCCTCTTCATCGCTACTGCCACTCTCTGTTCATCATATATGCATAGTCCCTTTAACCATACCTACATGTACATACTACCTCAATTAGCCTGACTAACCGTGCCTGTATATAGCCTCCCTACTGTTATAGCCTCGCTACTGTTATAGCCTCCCTACTGTTATAGCCTCCCTACTGTTATAGCCTCCCTACTGTATATAGCCTCGCTACTGTATATAGCTTCCCTACTGTTATAGCCTCCCTACTGTTATAGCCTCCCTACTGTTATAGCCTCCCTACTGTTATAGAGTCCCTACTGTATATAGCCTCCCTACTGTTATAGCCTCCCTACTGTATATAGCCTCCCTACTGTTATAGCCTCCCTACTGTATATAGCCTCCCTACTGTTATAGCCTCCCTACTGTTATAGCCTCCCTACTGTTATAGCCTCCCTACTGTTATATCCTCCCCACTGTTATAGCCTCGCTACTGTTATAGCCTCGCTACTGTTATAGCCTCCCTACTGTATATAGCCTCCCTACTGTTATAGCCTCCCTACTGTTATAGCCTCCCTACTGTATATAGCCTCGCTACTGTCTTTTTACGGTTTTTATATCTTTACTTATCTATTGTTCACCTAATACCTATTTTTTACTTAAAAACTGTTGGTTAGGGCTTGTAAATAAGCATTTCACTGTAAGGTCTACTACACCTGTTGTATTGGGCACACATGACAAATACACATTGATTTGATAAAACTTCCAGGTTTCAAACAATTAAGGAACAGGAAAAATATAGCGATGCTAATGACTGGCCTAACCTTCTACTGGTTGATGGAAAGGCTTGAAAACCTTTTCAATTAAATGTTAACTACAACGTAGCCTATATATGCCTACCTGGCAGAATGATATCATGATTATTTGCATCAATCCAATGGCCCTTTGTTTTGCAAACTCCATCTCATGTGCTCTACAGCAACACACTAACCAAACAGTGCTAAGTGCTGGACCAGTTTAATTAAAGGGTAACTACAGGCAAAAAAATCTATATTTCTTAGATTTTTCTCAGACCTCAAGTGGTCTTCTGATGTGGTTTGAGCATTGTAGACTTTGAACATCCAGTTTAGTTTGTTTATTTATTAAAAAACGTTCACTTTTGAAAGCGAAAACAGGATTTCTTTGACTCAGTTGTCTTGTTTATCTGTTTCAATAGTAGGCCTACTATTAGACTACTTGCACAGTACAGCTTGGGTTTGTCTGACTGCGAAAGACCAATATGAGATTGATCATTTTAGGTCATTCAGAGTGTATGTCACTGTTTTGTCATCACATTTTTCACGCCGGGCAGGCAGTTTGAATTTTTTGGGGGTGCAAAATTAGATTATAGGCACAACCATACCACTGAAGACAAAGACTGGGTAAATGTTTTATTTTATTTATTTTACCTTTATTTAACTAGGCTACCCTGCCGCCCATGGGGAATGATGCAATTGGTAACTACCAATGATGTACTCCTATGCAACTACCTGGTGCCACATGTTACTCAGTGGTGCCTGCTTTGATGTAACGAATATGAAAAAACCTTAATAGAATAGGTTAATACTGTGTAATGACCATTTTACCATGTCA